>NW_015169184.1:246046-348170 GCF_001447785.1 Gekko japonicus | reverse complement strand
GCAGCCCCTCACCGCTTTCCCTCAAGGCAGCCAAAGTCATTCTCCTGTCTCACTGTTCTGACCATGTTATTCCCTTCCTTAGCACATTCTCTTCATCCTCACTTTCAAAGTTCTCCATAATTTCCTCCTCCAGCTGTCTCTCCAGATGGAACCCCCCTAGACATTCCTGTCAGCTCCCACAAACTCTACTCTTTTCCACCTTGCAGCCCTTTATAACTGGAACTGCCTCTCACAGCACTTCTCTCTCTCAATTCCTTTAAATCCCTCCTCAGAACTCACCTTTTTCCTCCCTCACAATCTCCATCCCCACTGAATCGATGAGCCAAAGTAAACATGCTGGCAGCCACACAGCCATCCTGTGGCCACCGACACCATTTTAGAAGCATTTGTAGCTTTAAAAAAAATGCTGTGAGGTCCCAATCCAGACTGGGTGTGTGGCACAGTGTCCCGGGAGCTCTTGTGCTCCCCACCACATTTTCAAGTGCTGAATCTTTCTGCACAAGAATTTCTAGGGCCATTACGCTATATGCCCTATTCGGATCAGGACCTCGATGCAATTTTTTAGAGAACTACAACTGCTTCTCAAATGGCTTTGGCAACCACAGGATGAACCCATGGCCACTGTTGCATTTAGATTGGCTCAAAGCCTCATACATATCATGGGAATTAATGAATGTTTACCCCTGCTTCTCCCAGCTTCTTCTTGTCCTCTTTGAAGTGTTATGCACACCAACAATGAGAAATAATTATAATTACACATGCCAGGAGTAGCGATGCTGAAGACTGTGTTATCACTGCTCAAAACACAGAAATATTTATAAGGTTCTACACCATAATAATGATGATACTAAGCATCTGAATAGTGCATTCAGGTATTCAAAGTACTTCAAGTACAATGCCCTGTTATATCTGTCTGTCTGTCTGTTTTTCTGTCTGTCTATCCAGTACATTTTTATCGTGCCCATTCTCCAAAGTGCTCAGGGTGGCATACTTGATTTACCTCACCTCCATTTTATCCGCACAACAGCTATTTGAGGTTATTAGGCTGAACAAGAATGACAGGCCCAAGGTCACCCAACGAGTTCCATGGCTGAGTTGAGATTTGAACCCAGGTCTTCCAGGTCCTAGTCTGATTTTCTAAACATTACATCTTGCAGGCTCTCAGTCCTGATCGCAACTCCATAAGGTGGCTCAGTATTGTTCACATCTTGCAGATGGGAGTCTGAGGAAGAGCTGCTCAGTGAAGGGTTCCCGGGTAGTTAATGCCCATTTCAAACTGGGTACACCTTGATTCATAGCTTGATTCTTCACTAGGACACCATACCAGTTCTCCAAATAATTTTACAGTAGTGACATAGGTATGCCATTCTGTAGTTTATGGATTATTAACGTAACAGATACAGTTTAGTGACAGGGTCTCTAGCCTCCAGGTGGGGCTTGGAATTCTGCTGGTACCACAAGTGAGTTCCAGACATAAGAGCTCACTTCCCCTGGAGAACATGGGAGCTTTTCAGGGCAGACGCTATGGCAGGGCCACCTTCAGAATAACCCAAGGAGGGGCAGCTGCCAAGGCCCACAACCAGAGACCACCCACATTCCTCACCTGCCACCTACCCATGCCATCCCCCCCCCCGGCTTGCAAATCTGCCCATTGCCATCAGGGAAGGCATACAGGTGGTTACACAATGGTGGCAGCATTTCTGGCAGCCACGGAGGTGGCACATCCAGTTGCATGCAGTGGGAGGACTTGCATGCCCAGGTGGGGGGCACAGGCTGGGTGGGCATGAGAGTGGGTTGGGAAGAAAAGAAGTGCATGTGGGGGCCCTGGTGGTGCACTTAGCAGGGGAGGGAGGCCCTAGGCGTCCCCGATCAGGGCCCCCCAAATCTTGGAATTGGCCCTTTTCTATGGCATACCATATAGCCTAAGTAAAACTCTTCTCCAAATTTCCTCCTACAGAGGAACCCCTTAAATCTCCAGGAATTTCCCAGCAACCCTGTATTAGAAATGACGTGAAAAGGTCAGCTTGTGTCCTGAGTCTGTGCCTAGAAATTTGCAGATTATTTGCATTCTCCTTGACATTTTTAAAGTTTGTATCTTGTGACGTAGAAAGCCATGACACCGATGTATTCCTTGGAGCTGGGGAATAGGTAGAGGATGCTACTGTAAGCCTTCAGTTTTTATGGACGTCAGTAGGAGGATAAGAAGTACCTTCTACTTCCTGTTTCTATGACTTCTTGTAAATGTGGGCAAGCTCCCCCTTAACACAATTCAGAATTGGTTTGGTATTTATAAATTTAGTGAGCATTTATAAAAAAAACCCTCATCATTGTCTGATAGTTCTCATTTATAATGTTGGTGGCAGTATAGGGATTAGGGAGTTAGGAGGGCAGGAACATGGGGGGGGCACTGTCAGCAGCCATATGAAGTCACTTCAGGGGGGAACCCACAAGTGATGTCATGCCTCTCTAGGAATCAGTGGAAACTTTATGATAAAACCATAGACTTTCTGGTAATTCCTAGATATCACATTCAGGCTTTCCCTAAAAGTGACACCATGCCATTGGTAACAATCTTTTTAACATTATTTTTCTCCCGCTGGCTGCTGAAAGTCAACAAGACATTCCATACACCAGACCACCTGCACAATAAACATACCAGGGAATGAGAGTTTTCCACTGGCCATCAAAAATGTATCTGTTTTTCTCCAGTCCCTGGGCTTTAATCTCATTTTACTTCTGCAAAAACCTCTGAAGGATGATGCCACCAGGGACAGCTCAGGGAAACTCCCAAGCCTTGGGAAGAAGGGAGTTGAGTAATCCCCGAGCTTGTGGAAACTCTGTGACCTGAATGAACTTGAGTTTTACATAGAGTCCTTTTATATAGTCCCTGTGAGTGCTCCCAAGCCCATGTGACCTTGGTTAGAATTGGGGTTAGGGTAGGGTTGCCAGCCTCCAGGTGGGGCCTGGCAATCTCCAAGAATTACTATTGATCTCCAGACCACAGAAATCAGTCCCCTTGGAAGAAAGGGCTGCTTTGGAAGGTGAACTCCATGGCATTATATGCTACTGAGGGCCCTCCCCTCCCCAAACCCTGCCTTCCCCGGGCTCCACCCCCAAACTTCCAGGAATTTCTCAACTTGGAGTTGGCAGCCCCAAGTTGGAACAAAGGCAGGGCTCTTTCTGGTCAGGTGTGAATTCTGTGGGCTGGATCAGGGACTGAACTGTTTGCTGGAACCTTAAAAAAACAACCATTGCGAGGTTTTGTATCATTCTGTTTGAGAAGTGATTCAATGTCCATGACTTAGACACACACAAAAAAGATTTAACACTTTTGCATGCATTTCCAAAAAGCATTCTGTTTAGCTTGAATAAGTGGGCAGAATCTCAGTCTATATTCCAAGCTGGAAAACTTGGGTGATTCAAAATAGACTTGAGCATTCTGAGTAGGACAGATTTGTATGCTGATCAACAAGTAAATATGTATTTGGAGGTCGCATGTCTACTCTCTATGACATTTCCTCCTCTTTCCCCCCTCCCCAAATATGGTTCCAGGTTACACATCAGGGGAGGATGGGGAAGTACCCGTTACCCCTTGTAGAAATGTATGGGATAGATGGAGACAGGGAGCAAGATATACAAGGAACATCCGGACCTACTCAAGTCTTCCATTATAGTGAGAACAGAGAAATGTACCATGCAAATATAAGCTTGATTTAAACTTTCTGAACTTTTATAGTGAGAACAGAGAAATGTACCATGCTTGATTTAAACTTTATGAACTCTGTGATATTTCTGTTTGTCATTTGTAGGAACTGTGTCGATTCTACCATGTAGAATAGGGGACTGGACTCTCACATCCGAGGCCTACTCACTTAGCAGCATGAAACCATTGAGGTTTCCTGTTAATTCTAAAGGACCATGACAAATTTAATTACACTCAACACCCAAGCAAGGGCACACAGTGGGGTAGAAAATGTTGCCACTGAGCCAGGGCTAAGACCCTCTGGGGCTCAGAGGGCCCTCTGGCTAAAATAATTTAGCACAGCTGAATTGCAGGAGTTTGTTTGGGGTGTGATTTTTCCCACTGTAGCGTTTGTGAGATATGCTGCTGAAACCAGACAGTATTATTGAATTCAGAATGCTGGACTGTTGTGACCTGGGATAATAATGTACAGTAGGTTCCTATGATTTCATTTTTATTTTACATACTACCTTATGGATTTGTACACAACACTTGCAAGGGGCAGAAGACCAAAAGTAGATGATAGCGATTAAAATATCATGCTTGCCTTTCTAATTAGTTTCGGGTTAGTATCTCTTCATCCCGCCCTGCCCCCTGGCAATCCTCTCTGTCAAAACACCAGTCTTTAGGTATCCCCCACCACAGTATTACTCATATGCTTGCTTTTTAAAAAAGGCCCCATTTCTTTTTCAGAATCCTTATTCAGGGAACTTTTCCAACAGCAGCCATAAGACGCAAGGCCCTGTTGTCTTCAATTGGAATTCTTCATGTCTCTGCGTAGATACGGGCTTAATAATAAATGCAGTGCTGAACAGAATGCTGAAAGCACCACAGATAAGGAGTTGGGGGTGGGAGATGCTTCATCCTCCGCCTCACATTCAACACTTCTCATCTGCACAACCTATCCATGGCACATCAGCCAGGAACAACATTTGCGCCGCCTCCTCAGTTCCTGCCTGTCAAGGGCGGCTCCTTTACCATCTCATGAAGACAGCTGCATTTTCCCTTTTGGCCATGACAGCGTCACACGTTGCACACCCAAATTGGCGCTTGGCTATGGAAACAACCCAACACCATCAACACACGAACCCGCCCCCCACATCAAGACAAAGGCCAACCCTGAAACCTCATGCAATTGCCTCTCTCCAAAGGATCTTTGAGGCCAAGGGTGATCCGGCTTCTCACGTAAACCATACAGGCAACCACGGTTGCTTTGACAGCCACTGACACATTCAGTGGAATCCTGTTTCTGTTGCTCACAGCTCAGGGAGACCGAGCTTAAGCAGGCGTTGTGTGCATTGCCGAGCTCTTAGCTACTGCACTATGGAAACAGCTTTTCCACCTTTGGGAAGTAACAACAGTTTTTCGGGGGGGGGGATTGGGAGGAATAGATTGGCCAGGGAGTTGCATCAGTTGCTTTTCAGTCTATAGCAACACAAATAAAGTGCGTGTGTGTGAGGGGGGTGAGCTATCATTACCTGGCAAATTATGCAATATAATCATTTTTTAAAAGGCAAAGGTAATCATGAACATATTAAAAGAAGTAGCTATTAGTTGTGTCCGGTGGAACCTTCCACAATGTTGAGATAATTTTCATACATTTCCCATAATGTCTTCGTATCTAAGAAAGGGCTATTTTTTGATGGGAAGAAATGCTGCATTTCCATTGGGAAGCCAGGCGTCTGTCTGAAGGTGTTACAGAAAAACAGCAATTCCCAGCAACACTGTGTTTTGGCAAGCCCTTCTTGTGTTCTTGGTCTGTTTCATCATCCCTCATCAATACAGTATTTTAAACAAAATAAGCATCTATCCTTTGGTGGAGAAATGTTAACACTTGTAGCTGATAGGAAGGCCAGCAACAACTGCCTGTGGTTACAATAATTTGGGGGGGGGGAGAGAGTTGCTTTATCATGCAGTCTAGAAAAGGTACATTTCAACCAAAAATGGACAACTAGCATCCTACAAGATATTATACTGCCTTTTCCCTTTAAAATGGACCCAGAAGTAATACATCTAGTTATAATGATGACTGAGATACCCCCTCCATGTCGTATGTAAAATGAATTGCCAGCTAGGTGTGCCAGAAGGAGAGATGAACAATCAATAAGATGGCCCGATAGCTGCTGTAAAAAGCCTGGGATAAAAAAATTCTCATAACCCCTGGTTGTCTTACCTGAGAAGAAGGAGAAATCACAGCACAAGGAATGCCATTATCCACATATCGGCATATATAAGGTTTTCCTGCTGCTGCTGCTGCTGCTGCTTCTACTGCTCTGCTGGCTCCTTAAGACAGAAGCTTTCCAAAGTCTCCCATTTTACACTTGCCTCTCATTGACAAAAATGATCTACTTCCAGAGCCAAAAAGCAAACCTTTGCAGTAATCTTCTCCTTTGGCTTTTTTCCTCTGAGAATCACTCTGTGTTCTCCTCCAACATCCGTAAGGGGGGGGGAATGCTTTGTGGAGGGGGGGATAAAAAGAGGGGGGAAAGGAGGGGGTCAGGGTGGATGATAAATAAATAATGAAAAGATATGAGGCAGCAAATTAAGGGATAGCCCCATCTGCTGGCAAAAAAAAGAGAGCCTGTTTTTTTTCCCTTTCCCCTGCTGTCTTGTTTTAACACCCTTGTGGTAGGAGCTGCATTGTTAGTCACATATAATCATTCTGCAGGCTAAAAATACACTGGCCTTAAAAGGAGGAAATGGGAAAACATTTCATCTGATTACAACACTTCAAACAGGAGGTGAGGTATAAAATTATGTGACCCCGTTTGGAGAGACTGAGGATGGTGCTATATGGAGCCATACACAGGATTTTTCATGGCACCGTTTTTACCTACCATGTGGCAAGCCAATGAGACAAGAAAACTCCTTCTTTTACTTGTGGCTTTTCCAAAGATCTGTTGTTGAGGAGTCACCAAAGCAAGAGAGTTCCAAGACTATAGAGCACGTGCCAAGAACACCGCTCTCTATGCACCATGCAAGGAAGTCAAAATCAACAATGTGAATATTATAGATTAAGATGGGTAGCTGCATTTGTCTGTCTGTAGCAGCAGAAAAGAGTAAGAGTCCAGTAGCTCCTTAAAGACTAACAAAATTTGTGTGACTCACGAAAGCTCACACCCTACCACAAATTTTGTTAGTCTTTAAGGAGCTACTGGACTCTTACTCTTTTCTAGTGAATATGATAGGTTGTCTTCTCCCGTGTATTACACTACACAGTCTATATGCCCGTTTGATTTTACTTTCCTTGCATGGGATTTTGGAATAAGCACTCAATATGGTTTAGCGCCAATCAACAATCCCTTAATGCCCTTTACTCTCCACAAAGGATGGATCAGCGGTGGCAAAAGAACTGATATTACCACTATCTCAGGATGTGTTTATGGATAAAATTAAAATCAAATCTGCTTGTAGTGAGATTGAATGCAGAATCAGCTGGGGGGGGGGACTTTATTATCTTTGGTGGCTTAGCTATTGGCCCCTGTAAGAACCGGAAAGACATGTCATTTTATTTTTAAATGCCCAGATTCTGTAAGTTAGCAGTTCTTCTGTTATTTTAGGAAAAGTATAGTTAACACACACAAAGTTTGCCTGGGGCGATGTTCTGCAAAAATTTCTTCTGTTTTAGTCCATAAGGCTCTATGCCAGTTTGGAGTAGTGGTTAAGTGTGCAGACTCTAATCTGGGAGAACTGAGTTTGATTCCCCACTCCTCCACTTGCACCTGCTGATGTGACCGTGGGTCAGCCACAAGCTCTGGCACAGCTGTTCTTGAAAGAGCAGTTTGTGTCAGAGTTCTCTCAGCCCCTTCTACCTCACAGGGTGTCTGTTGTGGGGAGGGGGAAAGGAGTTTGTAAGCCGCTCTGAGACTTCGAGTGAAGGGCAGGATATAAATCCAATCTCTTCTCTTCTTCTTCTTCTTCTTCTTCTTCTTCTTCTTCTTCTTCTTCTAGATAATAAATGGGAGGGGAAGAATATACAAGAGTGATTCACAGAGCTTTTATACGGGTGAGGCTCTGAGACTACAGACTCCACTCAGTTTAGGAGTCATTTTTGAAACTTCGTAAACATAGGTTGCAATCTATAAAAACCATTGTGATGTATACTCAGACGTGTCCCACAGATGTCTGTACTCACTACTGAAAGAAGTTGCTGTTAGGATTGAACTGCAGTCTGATTTGCTGTTAAACCTTGTGCAGCCCCCATAGAAGGGCTGGAAATCAGCACCAAGGACAGCACTGCATGGACAGTCTTCAACATGCAAGTTCTCAAGTTCCATCAGATGCTGTACCATCCTGCATGATTGCCTCCCTTGTTGTTTGCATATATCACTTTGGGGAGTGATGCAATATATTGTAGGGATAACATCTTCATTACAGAGATAATCTTATGTGCAATAGGTCTTAGAGTTTTGTTGGAACTGGGAACCAAATAATGGATGAAGAAAGTTAGAAACACCATCTGTGGTATAACTCACTGTGTGAAACATTAGAAATTAATAATGGTGTGTGGCTAAAGGAAGCTCCTTACAAAGAGGAAACATGGATTCAGGGGGGCTCTGGATTATCGAGCGCAACCTTGCACTGTTCCCATTTGAAATAAAGATAACGTCACTCCACAAGGATGCAATCCGTGTCCTACACAGGCACGGCATGTACTAACCATGTGGCTTTACTGTCACCAGTGACATCAGGTGGTGTTGATCATTTCTGTGTGTGCCTTGCATAACAGCATACAACAATTAATTGCTACACACTACAGAAACAGGATACTGCGGAGGATGAAGATCTTAAACAGTACAGTCGTTTGAACATTATGAAAATAGCATACAGATAGCTCAGTGTGAGATACAAACAGCTGCATTGCACGAGAACTGAAATGTCAGCTGATTCTGTGTTATAGGAAGTAAAGTACCCATCATTATAATGGTACATTGCACTGACCAAAGAGTCTGTATAGGCAGACTTCAGACCACCTGCTATCAGAGGTAATAGACATGGTTTGATTGCATTGCCACATGGTCCTTGAACTCTTAGCTTCCCCCCAAAATGAATAAATTTTATTTTATCTTTTTATTAGTATAGTGTAAACATGGACAAGAAGCAAAAGAAGTGTGCATGCACATGAAAGCTTATACCCAGAATTAAACTTCATTGATCTTAAAGGTGCCACTGGACTCAAACTTTGTTCTGTTGCTTCTGACCAACACGGCCACCCACCTGAATCCATGGATAAGTAAAACATTGAGAACAACACCATCAATCAGTTTCCCATGATACTTTCTAAATTCAAGGAACAGAAGCAGAAACAAAATATGCCTAGCACAGCCATAGTTCAATTTCAGTAAAAGATTAAATGCCAACCATTGTCTTCTAAACGATTCACAGGAATCTATTTTCTGTTCCCATAGTTATTAATTTTTTTAAAAAATGAATTTAGTTATTAACTTCCATCTTCCATATGTTCACAGAGGATTTGGTTTTGTTTTGCTTCTGAGATTTTACAATAACTATTTTACCAATGAGTTACAAGCTGCCTTCTACACTTTTGTGACAGCTCCTTTTAAATATCCAAGCAAAGCAACAAAAAATAATAATTGAGCAATAATACTAAATACAGCCTTCTGATAAACTGGATTTTTTTTCCAAATTGCCACCTTGCCTTCTCCTTCATTTGAGGCACCTTCCACTTGAAACACATTTACCATGGTAGCCCTGAAATCGTAAAATAGTGCAAAATGCTAAAAACCATGATGACTGTATATAACTGTAGAAATTGTCTCTGACCCTTTCTTCGTACATTTACAGGGCCATTCTAGGCAGTGCCATTCTAGGCAGGCTATTCAGTGGCGCTTCCTCCCAGGAAAGTGTTCTTAGGGTTGCACTGCAAGAGCAGTCTTTCTCCACAGACCTTGTTGAAGGAGCCTACATTCAGTCAGTCTAATCCATAATGTCACTGCCTCTATGGGAAAAGTGTGAGATCACACCACAGATATTCATAAGGGCATACAGTCAGCTGTGCTGCATTGATCCGACCAATGGTCCAGCATCTTGTTTCATACAGTGGCCAACCAGATGCCCATGAAAGGCCCACAAGCAGGGTATGGATACCAAAGTCTTCATTGTTGTTTCCCGCTAGCACTGTTATTCAGGGGATTATTGCCTCTGAACATAGAAGTACCCTTTAAACTTTAAAGGGACAGCACAAGAAAGCATTACAAACAGCTGAGCGGTGGGGAGCAACCTCCTCCCCACCACTCAGATGTTTTCATTCTTTCTGCAAACCCTGTCAAAAGGGACCGCAGTCCCTTTCAATGGGGTTTGAGGGGCCATGAACCACGAACCATTTTGGTTCGTGAAAGAACCTCCCAGTTTGGTTCGTGGTTCAGCCACAAACCACGAACCAACACGAATAGCATTTTTCATGGAGAACCAACACAAATAGCTTGCCCATCCCTACCCAGAACTTTGCAATAGTAGCAACAACAGCAGCCATTCTCCTGAACTTCCTTGCTACTGCCCCTGTTTAACTTGGACACAGGCTCTGCCCTACTTCTTCCTTTATTGCTCTCCTCTCAGACCTCCAGGACCCCTCACCACAGACAGGCTTGTATGTTTTAATTTGTTCCCCCTCTAGTGTGTGCTTTTATTAATTAGGTATTGGGTTCCCTAGGGTTAAGGTTTGCTCTGTGTGTTTTTTTGTGTGCAAGCCTGCAGCTCCCTCAGTGCCTCCTACTTTTCTTGATCTATATTTCTAAATAAAGATTTTGACTCTGATTCTATTTCTGCCAGCTTTACTTCTGGGAACCTCTGCATTCCCCTAGTGTAGTGTTACTACAAAATTCTGTACCTTGATATACGCAAGCAGTGGGTCCCTAATTTAATTTTTCCCAGATATATCTTTCTGTGCTCTTGACATGCAAGGGGGACACTCCAAACTTTGGGGGGGTCACACACACATAGGCCATTTAGTTATCAACTTGCAAAGGTGAACTGGCTATTTAATTTACAGGGAAATTTCCTAGTGGGCCACTGATGGCCATAAGTAAGTAGAGATAATCCCCAGCAACTCTGCCATTATTTCAGAGGCCATTTGGCTCAGACCCTTCAACAGCAATGATAACCAATGCCATCTCAATTGACTTTCCTAGTTTGTGGGAAGAAGCAACAAGTAAGCTAATTCCATTGGTTTTTTCCTTCAATTTTTCTTTTTTATTTGATTTATAAACAAAAAAACACACACCATACTTCTGTTAACAACATAAATTTTACAGAGAATCTTCCTTTTTTCACTACATCAAGTTATACCATATTATTCAACCCCTTTAAAATTTTATAACCATTCATACAATTTTTTCCAGTATTTCTCAAACTCCTTTTCATTTTTATCTTGAATGGCAAATACCAACTTTTCCATTTCTGCAACCTCTAGGATTGTCCTTATATATTCCTCTTTTGTTGGTATATTTTCAGCTTTCCAATATTTTGCAAACAGTAATCTTGCTGCAATCAATAAATGCACGATTAAATACATTTCTGTTCTATTATACGACTCTGGCAATATACTTAACAAAAATATTTCTGGTTTGTTTTGCACTTCTATTCCCAAAATTCCTTCAATTATCTCTTTAATAGTTTTCCAATATTTTTTTAGGGTTTTTTTACATATCCACCATGTATGGTAAAAAGTGCCAATATTAGCCTTACACTTCCAACAGTTTTTCTGTAGGTTTTTGTTAATTTTATTAAGTCTATCTGGCATGATATGCCACCTGTAGAACATTTTCAGTACATTTTCCTTAAAATGACTTGCTTTAACATATTTAATATTTCTCGTCCAAACTTTAAACCACTCTTCTAATTCTATATTTCATCCTATATCACGCACCCAAGATATCATTGTGGACTTCACCCATTCATCTTGCATTTTATAGTCCAATAAGAACTTATTTTACCAATAACTCTTTTGTTATTTTTAATCCATATCTCGTCTAAACCTGTGTATTTACTATAAAAGCCTATTTTCTTATCTTTCACCCATCTTGACTTTAATTGCACCTTTCCCCACCAGGTTAGGTTCACCTTATGTGTTTCCAACATATCTTCTGTACATATTCTTCCTGTACATTTGTTACTTTACATCATATAACCAGGCTTAGGTAAAGGGCCATAACTCAGTACAAGGTCACAGGTTCAGCCACTGGCATCTCCATTTAAGGGATTTCATGGAGTAAAGCACTGAGAAATACTTTTGACTGAGGCCCTACGGAACGGCTTATGGTCCGAGTAGGAAGTACTTACCTGACTCTGCATACAAGGCAAGTTCACAATTTTATATGTTTACTTGTGTACCATATCTCCTGTGCTACTCAGGTAATGTCAGAAAATCACATGGAAAGAAGGAATCCATCATACAGCTCCTCCCCATGCTAGCATCGTTTCAAGTAGGGCAATTCTGGTATTGGAAGTAGTGAAGGTACAGAGCAACAAAGTCCTACATTGTATGGGCAATGTAGTCTTTATTTGGTCAGTTAGAAAAATTGTATCCCACCTTTCTGGCTAGTAAATTCATTAAAAAAAACCCCAAAAGAAAAATGCATATTAAAAACACATAAAACAGTAATTAAAATTTAGGACAGGAAGGAAAGATCATTGAGAGAATGCCGGACAAAACAAAAAGGCTTCACCCACTGGCAGAAGACAGTCACAGAAGGGGGGCAGGCAAATATTGCTGAAGAGAGTCCCATAGTTTTGATGTCATGGCCAAGAATGCCCTCTCTTGGGTTGCTACCCTCCTAATCTCCAAAGGTGGGGTCACCTGAAGCAGGACCTTGGAAGATGACCTTAATGGTAGGATAGGCTTGTATGGGAATAGGTGGCTGTTCAGGATTACTTGTGCTAGATCCTTGCAAGCATTTTTCTGTGAAGTAAAAAATAATTGGATGATATGAAACAATGCCAATTAATGCTCCACTGGTCCTTCTATCTACATTCCTAGACCTTGTAACCAAGTATATGTTTACACTTGAACAGGGTCATACACCTTGGATCTAAGGATCTCAAGGCTATGTAGATGTATAAGGGTATCTGTGTAACAGGGTTTTTAAGAGGTGCCGGAACTCTCAAAAGGGAAATGAAGTTTTCAGTCTGTATACTGAAAACTCATGAACTTTTAAACATTTTTAAAAAGAATTTTGTTGAAGAGGTCCCGGAACTCCATTCTTGCGTGTTCCCCCAGGAAAAAACCCTCCATGTGTAACACCAATCACCATCCCCTTTTCAGAGCACCATCCCTGAGCTCGCTTTGCGGGGTGGGCGGGGTAAAAATCCCAATAAATAAATAAATAAATAAATATAGACTCACAGGGTGCGTTCAGACGGGGGGGGGGGGTGGTCGGTCTATATTGCAGACGGCGCAGATGTAGGGCCTCGGCCCCTCCTCCAGGTAAGAGTTATTGCTTGCTATTCTCCCAAGGGTGTGATGCACAGAGACCACGAAGAAGATAGACAGGTTGCTTACCTGTAACTGGTGATCTTCGAGTGGTCATCTGTGCATTCACACCACCCGCCCTCCTTCCCCTCTGCTCTCGGCCCTTCATCTTGTTTCTTTGAAGGCTGTTGGGCGGCGGTCAGAAGGAACTGGCGGGATCTGCGTGCCCCTCCTTGGTCATGCGCAGTGGAGCCGGCGCGTGACCTGGGAGAGGCGCGAAAATCCCTTTTGCTAGCTACCGGTACCGAGAAGGTCAGCGCAGGCGCAGTATATCCCAAGGATGTGAATGCACAGATGACCACTCGAAGATCACCAGTTACAGGTAAGCAACCTGTCTCACTATATCCTCTGTGGGTATTGAAGAAATACCATTTGGAGATTGCTCTTTATATTACTAAACGTAAAAGAATTCAAGATTGGGGGAGGAGTTCTACTTTACTGATTGCAACAAACATTCTTTAATATGCAAGCAAGTGTTGTGATAAAACTAGTTGCTGGATCACTGTGGAAGTGACTGTGGGGTTCTGGTAAAGGAGCATCATTCCCCCCACCCATCAGTTAGTGTTGTGTGTTCGCTTCTATGCCATATCCATGGCAAAGATGTTGGGTCTGATGACTGAGAGTTCTACTCAGGCAGTGTACATGCTTGCAAATGAAGGTAAGTCAACAGAATTGGCAGAGGGGTAAGTGGTATTTTCCAGCGAGTCTTTTTCAGAGTCAGTCAGTTTGGTGCGAGAGCCAGTTTGGTAGTGGTTAAGTGCGCAGACTCTAATCTGGGAGAACCAGGTTTGATTCCCCACTCCTCCACTTGCAGCTGCTGGATGACCTTGGGCAAGCCATAGTTTTGTCAGAGCTGTTCTTGAAAGAGCAGTTCTCTCAGAGCTCTCTCAGCCCCACCTACCTCACAGGGTGTCTGTTGTGGGGAGGGGAAGGGAAAGGAGTTTGTAAGCTGCTCTGAGACTCCGAGTGAAGGGCGGGGTATTAATCCAATCTCTTCTTCTTCCTCATTTTTAAAATGCATGCTTGCTAAATTGCTGCTGAAATTAGGGTTAAATAGTGTGACTAGTCTCACCTGCATTATCAGGTGACTAATCAGGTCATGCTCTCCAGGTTAAAGGGCACGAAGAAAGTATGTCTGGAAGCAGCACCCTGTCACTCCTAGCTGGGTGGCATTGCAGGGGCAGCTTTCCAGGCATAAAATGAATTGGCCAATGGGTGGGCCTAAGCTTGTATTTTTTTTTTAACATAGTAGATCTAAGGGAATGCTCTACAAGCGGATGATTACATTTAAACATTTTACAGCAGTGAGTAGAGAACTCCCTTAGCTTTCAGTGCATGTTGACATCAATTGGGGATGACATTATGCTAGGCAACCTGTAAAGAGCAATAGGCACTTGTCTTAAACTCACCGTGATAAACTAGAGGAACAAAGCTGCTTAAAAATGCAAGCAGCAGCATAACTTTCAGTAAATAAAAAAATTAAAAAATAAGTTGAACATAAATGAGTCTTTAATTCTGCGTACAATATATTTTTATTTTTACTTAAATGTCATGCATTTTTAAAAATAAAGATGATAACCATCAGGTTATTTGTTGTTTAATACTGCGCTTTTCCAGAGTAACAACCAGGATGCCATAATCCAGTTTGAATGCATTGAGATTCATGTTTGTTAGTTTGTTTGTTTTTGAACTCATTTCCAAGAAAGCAATGTGTGTACAAAGGGCACCACGGCAACGCCTGGATCTGTTGAGAATGTGCCCTATTTTTAACATGCTGTATTGAGTGTCGGCATTACCAGTTTTAATCCCTGTCTGTGAGCACATTGGGATGTGTGCATGCGTGCACCCTCAGAGATCCCTTGTACAAACGGGAATGCAGCTGTATGCCTTGTTTATAGTACAGCAGTACATTCTTGAATAATTATAGTAAAAGACCTTGGCGGGTACTCTGTGAGCTACAGCTTGCTTTCAGACTGGTGAATGAGAAGGAACTCTTGCTGGGAGGGATTTCTTTTTTTAAGATAAAAAGAGAAAGGAAAACTTTAAAAAAAATAGAGAGGGAAGAAAAGCAGACATAGAAAGAAACATGCGGCTCCAGAGGGAAATACTCTGTGCTTTACAGTTGCTTGTGTGGATGGGAACCAGATGGTAGGCTGGGACACCCGCTCAGATAGCTGAGGAGCCAAACATATGGTTAATAGTTAGGAGAAATAGCTTTCAGAGCCAGGGCTTTGCTGACTGCTTCACATTACAGATTGTTACAGTGTGTCATTACATTGCCAAGCTAAGTGCTTAATACCCACTGCGGGCTCTGGGCACACACTTGCACGAATGACTGTGAGCTCTTTACTGGCACAAAGCAAGAAACTGATGTCATATTCAGCTTTAAAAATGCCACTTTCCTCTCCCTTCTTTGCCATGGTGAGGCTGTAGCATTCAGTATTTTACAGGCTGAGTCTCAGCAGTCAGCTTTCCTGTTCTGTTTCTCCCGCCATATGTGTGTGTTTGCTTAAACCATTCATTTCCAGGATGACTTTTAATAAACACAAAGGTTACCTGGATTGCAGCATTTCACTTACATGCCCACCGTTTGAAGTTCCTGTTTTGGAAGCTTTGGGCAACACTGGCCCCATGTTATCTAAGGAACTGCTGAGCTCATTCATCTGCTTTTCATGGCCCGCTTCCTTTTATTTTTAGCCAAATCCGTCAGGCCTGACAGGCGGGTAATTTGAGCCAGAGAGAGGGCAAAGCTCCAGGTCTGTTCCACAAAGCAATTCCTCCCTCCCTCCTGGGAAGACTCCAAACTTGGCCTGCTTGAGGCAGATGGATTTGTTGAGTCATGTGAGATCATTTACACAAAAACACAGTGAGGCAGTGAAGGGGGAAAAAAGTGTGGGGGAGTAGGAAAGGGGGGTTAAATGAGGAGGAGAAGTGGGTGGGTGGGTGGGAGAGCATGCAAGGGCTGTTGACTCTGCTGGCGAGTGTAGGAAATCTTCAGTGAAGCAGCTAGACAGAAGAATGCAGAAGATTCATTCTTGTACAAGGTAATGTCTAGTTTACAGTGCAGGGAGTAGCCATGGCAGAATCACTTGAAAACAGATCATTCCCTTTAAAATTAAAGCTGTAGTGTATGCAGTGTAAAGGAGTGTGCTTCCTTGACAAACGGGTTACAGTAGCAGTCAGACCACTTGACAGGATTGTATGTTGTTAAAATAAAAATACCCCGTGTGTTTAGAAAAGCCTTCTGTGTGATGCAATAGGGGTTTGCTTTGTCTTGATGCCAGCATGTGACTGGGTCTTGGGGGATGGGGGGGCCAGGATAGCGGGAAGAGTCGGAATGTAACGTGAGCTACACAGGCAGTTCTTTCCAGAAATGATTTAACAGGACAGCATGGGATGGAAAACATTCAGAATTTTGGTGCTCTGAATCCACACAAAGCAGGGTGATGTGTGGTGGGACTTGATTTTGTTCTAAAAAAACAGATGCAGGGCGGTACTTTTCATGACTGAGCAAATTGCACATATGTGCCAAAAGTTAGGTTTACTAGTGCAAGCAGCACAACTTGGAGGCAGAGAGGAAAGGCAGTTGGTGATTAGTATCATTTTGCTTTGTAATGGCAAATAATGGAAAACAGGAATAGAATTTGAAATACAGTATTTGTTTAGAACAGAGTTTGAGTCCAAAGGCACCTTTAAGACCAACAAAGTTTGATTCAAGTTGTAAGCTTTTGTGTGAAGTAGATGTGGGAATATTTGTTGCTTTAAAAATGAGACATAACTGACACAGTCTACATTAGGAAGGAGAGTAAAATACATAATTGAGACCTATTTGAACAGATGAAATGCAACAATAATGCATTACAAAAACGTGTGTTTTGTTTAATTAAAACGTTTATGTTCCAGTCCCTTCATGATGGAAGAAATAGTATTTTATACAGGAATGTTTCACTGTAATTACTAAAGTGTGCCTTGCATTGAAATCAGTATTTTGTTTTGAATCTGAGTGGATGGATTCCAGTTTTATTTTTATTTTCCTCTTCCTCTAATTTCTTTCTCCTAATTTTTCCTTCTTCCTAAAACAGCCTTATAGAACAGTTGAACTAGTTAAAATTTTATTCAGTCTCAGACCAGAATTCTTGATGCATTTTGATTTTGAATTTAAATTATTTTTGATGCATACACATTTTTATATATGTTTGGAGATGAATAGTGGCTCTAATTTGATAAGCTTTAAAAATGGTTTTGAGAAATAAGCAGTCACCTGTATTTTCTACTGTACAGTTGCTTGTTTCATGACTTCCTCTGTTTTTTAAATATATCCCCATTAGCAAGACCTTTCATCTTTTGTATGAGGACTTTTTTGCTGTTCTAGAGCCACTGCAGAACATCCATTTGTCATGTGTGCTTTCATCAGTGAGTCCATCCCAGTTCCCTAGCAAATCTATATTTATAACATATGTGATTGTTGCATTCACATACTATATTTTCATGGATACACTTTAAAATATGATGTTTGGTGGCTGAATTAGCAATTCATCAAAAATTTCCTTTGTTAGTTCCTTTTATACATGTGCTGGTAGACTTCTTCTAGAACTCTAGAAACAAATACTGGCATGTGTCAGACTTCTTAACAATTCTGTGGCCTTTCCTTTATACTGCATATTATACATGGAGATGGAATGTCTTGTGTAATTGTTTAACCTTGCTGCCTTCAAGAGTGTTGTCATACAGCACAGATTATTCCATGTTTGCTTCAGTCTTGAAGCACAGGCCTACTTTTCACTGAAGTACTAAGTAGCTGTGTTTGGTTGTACCACTTCAGATTGCAGTTGGAAGTTATTGTGATGGAATTAATCCTCTACAGGGGAAAAAAAATCACAGTACATATAGGTTAGTTACATTAGTGAGACCTAGGCCATAGACTCGTCCACTCCTTGAAGTTTGGGTACTTTTGAGGGCCTACCTACATATTGCAGTCCAACATATATAACGATCTGAAATCCTAGGGAAAAGCAGCTCCAACAGCGTTACCAAGTCTCTCCCCCCCCCAGCCACCAGTAGAGGATAAAGGGGTAGGCTTGCCAGATCCAGGTTTAGAAACTCTTGGAAATTTGGGGTGGAGCCTGGGGAGGACAGGGACATCAGGGAGTATAATGCCACAGACTCCGTCCTCCAGAGCATCCATTTCCTCCAGGGGAACTGATCTCTGTAGTCTGGAGATGAGCTGTAATTCTGGGGAATCCCCAGGTTCAAAGCATCCCTAGGCTCCAAGAGGCAGATTTGGAAAGAGAAAAGTGTGTACAACACTTTCCCTGTCTCTTGCTTGTTGACTCCATTCCCTTTATCTCCAAGCTGCCCTCCTCCCAGGGTTCCAAATATGGGCAAAAGTGACTTAGAGTGTGGGGGTGGGGTAGAATAGAGAAATAGAAGCATGTAGAGATGGGCATGGACCGGACAATGGACCTACGTTTTCCATGGACCTGGGTCCACTTTTTGGTCTGTGAGCCTGATCAATGACACGGACCACCTGCTGACATGGACCACCCAGGACTATTTCAAAAGGCCCATAGGTCTGGGGGGGTGCGGGGTGGCTTTTGGAAAGCCACACAGTGTACAAATGAAGTCCGAGTGGTGACTTCACCCACTTCCACATGGGCGAACTCACAGCTTGGCCTTCACTTGCATGCCAGGTGGCTTTGCAGAAGCCATTAAAAATGTAAATGGCATGGTTCAACGGACCATGGTTTGGTCTGTGAATGTGAAGGTTTATGGTCCGGGGGTCCGTAAACCCCACGGACATGAACTGTCATTTTTCTGGACTGTGCCCCTTCCTAGTAGCGTGTAAAGGATGTAGTAGCCTCCATCCAGCTATGTGTTTGCTTCAGTTCTCCTCCTGAAACTGACAGGGTTTTGTTATGTGTTTGTGTGTAATACTTATGAAGCTGCCTTATATTGAGACAGACCAGTTCATCTAGTTAATTATTGTCTGTTGTGATTTGCGGGTCTTGGGTAGAGAAAGGACTTTCCCAGTGCTTGGTGTTTTAGTTCATTTAACTGGAAATACCAGTATTTGAGCTGGGATTCTCTACATGCAAAACATGTGCTCTGCTTCCCACTGTGGAACATGTTCTTATCTGTAATATTTATGTTAGTGGGCTCATTCATACATTTACCAGAAGAGATCCTCCATATGCACAAGTACTTGCATTACCCCACTACACTGTCCTGGGTCAGAGCAGATTCAGCCAAGACCAAGGGGACGAGACAGAATCACTAACCAGAAGCACAAAGTCGAGAGTTCAGTCCAGGAGTCATACACAAGGGAAGCCAGTTGAGGGTCTGAGAAGCAGAGTCTGAGCAGGTCCAAGAGGCATGGTCAAGCAGGTGCGAGGTTGAAGGCCATGGTTCAGGAGTTGTAGTCGGGAACAGGTCCGGGTGGTGTGGTCATGCGTCTCCAGAAAGGTGATGAGTTGCTCCCACATCTCCCCCATCTGAAGCGCCGTCTTTTATTGGCGGCTCACAGCTGGGTCTTATTGCTTGCGAGAGAGCCATCCATTTGGCTCATTAACCCCAGGTGTTCCTCTTGATTTGGCAGTCGCCGAGCAGCGGGGTGCGCACTCTGCCTCCTCTCGAGGAGTTCCAAGCGCTCCTGCCTCCTCCTGCGTTCCCCTGGCTCCGGGGAAAGGGGAGGTGAGGCAGCCTGTGAAGTCTCCCCAAGACCTTGGGTTGTTGAGGCACTGCCTCTTGGGGTTGCCTCTTCCATGTTCCCAATTGCTCATGGGGCTGGAGTACATGCTGTCCTTAGCAATTGGAGCACTAGGACCTGCCTCTGCTGTCTCAGGGTCGTTGACCGCATCAGCTGGTTGAGTCTCACAGGTGCTGATGGGGGTGTTATCAGCATCAGCTGAGTGATCCTCAGCTAAAGCAGGCTGGCCCATGACACCATCCCACCCAGGGCCCCCCTCCCCTGGAGGCTTCAGCTTCAGCGGGTACATCTGATGGAACTGGTGTACCAGATCTGGGGCATGGAGGTGTTGGGCAAGTTCCCAGAATCTATTCTCCTGTCCATAGCCCTGCCACTCAACCAGGTATCGTAGTTGGCCTCTACGGTGATGAGAGTCAAGGATCTGGGCTACTTCATATTCTGGGTTTCCATTGACAAGGATGGGTGGTGGAGGGTCCATCTGTGGTTGCAAGGGGTCCAAGGTAATTACAGTCGGTATGCTACAGGGTTCACTTGTTCGGTAGCCAAATACGGTCCAATGAATCAGTTGTCCAGTTTGCAAGTTGGTCGTTGGCTCGGAAGGTACCACGTGGACAACCATGCTTTCTCACCTACTTGTAGTGGTTGGCCTGGTTGCTGATGACTATCCTCAGCGTCTTTGTAGGTGACTTTGATGTGTTGCAACTGGTCCCATAATAGCTCATTGATGGCTTGGAGTTCCTGCACACACTGATCCACTGCTGGAACATTGGAAGCAGGAGTGATGGCCCGGAAGAAGTGAGGATGGAATCTGTAGTTGGCCATAAATGGAGTCTGCCGCATTGAAGAGTGTTCAGCATTATTGTATACGAATTCGACCAGAGGGAGGAACGATGCCTAGTTGTCTTGCTGGTGGTTGGTATAACATCAGAGGTACTGTTCTAAGGTTGCATTTGTATGCTCCATCTGGCCATCTGACTGTGGGTGGTGTGCTGAGGAGAGATGCACCTGCATGCCTAGGTGGGTGTGCAGAGCCTTCCAGAACCGAGAAGTAAACTGTGCCCCTTGGTCAGGGATGATGTGTTCTGGCATGTCATGGAGCTTGAATATGTGCTGGAGATACAGTCATACCGTTTCTTGAGTGGAGGGGGAACCAGCACAGGGGATGAAGTGGGCCATTTTGGTAAAAAGGTCCACTATGGCCCCGATCACATGGGCAGGAAACTGCGGGGGAGAAGCGTGGCTGTTTGCCTGGGGCAAACTACTGCGCGGTTACGTGATCAGACCTCCCGTGGAGGTCCTGTGGAGGTACCGTGGAGGTTCCATGGCAAGGGAGAGGTGCTGATCACGGGACAAGCCGGCGCGCAACGAAGAAGCGCGTGCCACGGCAAACTGGGTTTTTTTGTGTGTACACGACAAATGCGCATGCTCCGTTGGGTGCATGTGCACATCCACAGAGACTTGGACAAAAAACCCCACCTTATTTGCAAGGGGACATGGGCGGGCGCCGGATGCCACCGGAAATGCGATCAGACGCCCGCCCTTGCCCCACAGTTTCCGGAAACTAGTACCTCCGAGGTACTAGTTTTTTGCCACGCAGTTTCGGCTGGAAGCCTCGGTTGAGCCATGGGAGTGCTACGCTTCCCAGATGTGCTGGTGAGATCGCACCCGGAAACTCCGCCTGTTTTCCGTCTCACTTGTGTGGCTTCTGTTCCGTGTGACCGCAGCCTATGACTAGAATTCCCATGTGATAAAGTCCATGGATATGGTTCTCCAGGGCCTGGATGGTGTCGGGAGTGGATGCAAGAGCCTGACGGGTTTCCCTAGGTGGTCTTCTGACTGACTGCAAATGTCACAGCATGCCACGTAGCAACTCACATCAGCATGCACCTGAGGCGACCAGAACTCTAGGGTGATCAGATGTATGGTCTTGTGATATCCAAAATGGCCAGCAGGCTTCGACTCATGAAAGAGTTGCAGAATCTCTGCTCGCAGCAGCCCAGGGGGAACATATAGATGGTCTTGATGCATGAGCAAGCTGTGGTGCTCCGTAAATCCCCATGGTGTCAGTTGAGATGGATCCCAGAGTTTCTGCAGTTGTTTCAGGGCCAATGGATCTTGTGCCTGTTGTTCTTGGATTCTGTCCACAAGTCCTGAGCAATCCTGTGTGGTGATGAATGTTTCTGGAGGTAATATAGTTGACAGTGGTTGGTCTTCCTTCAGGATGGCAGCATATTCTGGCTTTCAAGAAAGGGCATCAGCCTGTTTATTTTGGGAACTAGGGACATAAGAGATCCAGAAGTCAAACTTGGAGAAGAAGAGAGACCAGTGGATCTGTCTTTGGTTCAGCCACTGAGCTGTTTGGAGATGTTCCAGGTTCCGGTGGTTGGTCTGCACCTGGACTGGATGCTGGGCTGCTTCTAGATGGTGGTGCCAAACTTCGAAAGCTACTTTGATTGCAAGTAACTCCCACTCCCAGATGGTGTAGTTTTGTTCTGCTGGGGTCAGCTGGTGGGAATAGTATGCACATAGTTGTGAGGTGCTGGTAGAATCTTCTCTTTGGGACAGTATGGCGCCTAGTGCTGCGCTTGACACATCCGCCTCAACGATGAATGGCAGATGTGGGTCTGGATAGCAGAGCAAGAGTTCAGACATGAAGCAGATTTTCAGGAGTTGGAATGCCTGGTCAGCTTCTGGGGTCCAGCGGAATGGTTCCCGGGGGCAGAGGAGTTGAGTCAGGGGGATCATGATCTCTTCATACTCTGGAATGAATTGCCTGTAGTAATTAGGAAATCTGAGGAACTGATGAATGTCCTTCTGGGAACGCGGGGCCTGCTATGTCTGTACCACTTCTACCTTCTTGGGGTACATCCGGATGCCTGGTTGGGAAAATACATGACCTAGGAACTCCACTGTTCGCAGATCAAAGGCACACTTCTCTAGTTTTGCATACAATCCATGTTGGTGCAGGTGCTTCAAAACAGTATGTACATGTTCAGTATGTTTAGCGGGGTCAGGGGAGTATATCAGAATGTCATCTAGATAAATAATCACCAATTGGTCCAGGAGATCCTGAAACAAGTCATTCATCAACCTTTGGAAGACTGTGTGGGCATTGGTCAATTCAAAAGTCATAACCAGGTATTCAAATTGACCATACCAGGTCCCCTTCATGAATGTGTACTAAATTCTATGCTCCCCGAGGTCTAGTTTGGAGTAAACCTGGGGCCCCTGTTGACGTTCCAGTAGTTCTGGGATCAGAGGCAGTGAGTACTGGTCTTGGATGGTAATTTTGTTTAAGGCCCGGTAATCATGGCAGAGCTGGAGCTTTCCATTTTTCTTTTTGACAAAGAGTACTGGGGCCAAGATGGGTGGCGTGGACGAATGAAACCCTGCTGTAGGTTTTTGTCAAGAAAATCTTGGCGTGTGGCCTGCTCAGGTTCTGAAAGAGAATACAGGCATCCCACGGGCAAGGGCACCCCCAGAACCAGGTCAATTGCAGTCATAGGGCCAGTGCGGTGGTAGTTGGTCCGCCCCCTTTTCCTCGAAAGCATCCCGAAAATCAAGGAATTTCATTGGGAGCATGGTTGGCGCAGGTGCAGCAGCTGCCGCCAAGGTCGTGGACTGGTGCAGATGAAGGCAAGGGTCGTGGAACTGTAAGCCCCATCGCCTCCACTGGACTACAGGATCATATTCTGTCAACCAGTAGAGACCCAAGATGACAGGAAAGTGAGGCATGCTGGCTATATCGAAGCAGTTGCTCAATATGTTGCTTGATCTGGAGAGTGAGTGGCTGAGTTTCCTGGCTGATGGGGCTGACTGCAGCAGTCGCTAATCAATTACTTCTACCAGGGCCAGTGTTTCTTTTTGCCAAAGAGGCACTTTATGCTGTTTGGCAAAGTCACTGTCCATGAAACACCGGGAAGCACCCGAGTCCACCATGGCATATACCAATAGCCAGTGGGTATTTGGAAGACTGATTTTCATGGGTACAAGGAATGGGCTAGGGAAGCCATAGGGGCCTCCTTTGGAGTCAAGGGACTGCCCCAAACCTCCTGACCCCTCACAGCTTGCGGGTGCTCTTTTCCCAAAGTGCAGTGCTTGGCAGGGCAGCTGCTAGCAAAATGGCTGGCCCCTCCACAATACAGACTGAAGTTGTTGGTGTGGCACCAGTTCTTCTCCTCTGGGGTCAGCCAGGGTCATGCAGCACCTAATTGCATTGGTTCTCCAGCGTCCTCTAGTGACTCAGCAGGTGCAGAGTGGCTAGACCATGTTCCTGGTGATTTCTGCTGGTCTGGGTGGGGCGGGACTGACTGCGTGCTTGTTTGCGGCTCTCGTCAATGCGTAGGCAGAGGTGGGTTAAAGTTTTCAAAGCGGCTGGCCAGTCTACACGAACCATTTCATGCACACATCACCCCTACAGTAGAAGTATGCAACAAGTTCTTTAACTTCCCCTCCCCCCAAGAGCTGGGAAGATCAGTAGCTCCATCCTAAGAGCATAGCTACATCACAATCACCAGCATTTTGCTGGGGGGAGGGGGGGAGAGCACATTTCTGCAAAACTCAGATCACAAAGCAAATGTGCCAGAGTCACTATCAACTCCCACCAACCAGGGAGCAATGTCCCTGTGTCACTGTGAGTGGTACACTGTAAGTAGCAGGGGTGCAGCCAGCCATCATGCACCAATGTGGCCATGGACCACTGACATCATGCTGCCCTTTCTACTGGTGAAGTGCCAGAAGACAGGGAGGAAAGACTGCTGATGACACAGCAGCCCCAGTGGAGGCCTGTGGCTTGGCCAGGAGGAGCCCTGGAGCCAATGCAGTCCAGGGCACCCCCCACAGAGGTGTGATCAAGTCCTACCCTATTATGCCATTACCCCACTGTGCCAGGCATAAGGGTATAACAAGAAGGGACTGCTATCAGCTTCTGACAAATGAAAGTATGTCTGTTATTTTAACATAATATCCTGGAGGATTCTTAATAGTATTCCCCCCCACCCCCAAGAACCTGGCTTTGGCTTCGTTTATGTATTTGATTTCACTTTTTGTGCACAAATCTGAACCTCTGTGCTGGTGTTATAAAAATAAATGAAACTGGCATTTCAGACCATGAAGTCTTCCATAAAGCTACAAGATGGAGTGTTCAGAGAGTTCTATAAGACTGAAGCTGAGACAGCTTTTTGTTTTTCTGTGCATATCTCTTTCTAGAATAATTCAGAAGCTGGTGTTTGGATAAATTCCTTGTACCTTTTAATCTGATGGAAGCTTTTCCATGTTGCTTTCCACAAATGTAATTTCCTTTTTCTACCACTAAATATGGGTTAAGCAGCTCAATCTGTGATGCTTCTGAAGTGGCTTCATGTTTGTGTGCATTGTTGGCCACAGTTTCCAATTAGAGGGTCTATTCTATTTGCAATCCAGTATCCAAGACAGGTATTGAATACTTCAATGTAAACCTGTGGTGGAATGGTAACTTTTTGAATTTCTCTCTCTCTAAACATAAAGGTTGTCTGTGTTTTTTAAAAAATATAGTTCTTTGATATTAAAAATTGCATTGGTTAAGAAGGCAGTGTAGCTCACAATGCAAAATTTAGAAAAATAAACACCAGTCATGTAGTATTGTTGAAGTAATCATGTTACCCTTTATATACACTTGATAAAAAGTCTGGTTGTTGTTTTTTGACCTGATCAGATGGCATATTGTTGGGGCTTTTCTAAATGGTTACATATATATTCTGGCTTTTGGTTTATACAAGCAAAGGTCTCGGTTTGATTATTGTTCTTTCAAATATCAGTGAACCGTTATACCTTAGCTCATATTGGCCCTTTTTGCATTCAGCATAACTGAGCAAGGCCAATTGAATTGTACAATCCAAGTTTGGTATGATTTTTATGGGTTTCTCCATTGTATAAACTGGTGTAAACACAGTTTTAATAATATTAGTATGATTCCTACATTATGTTACAAATAATGTTACATTGGATCCTGCTGCATCTGAACACTTGGTATCTTACAGTCCCCTTCATTTTCTGTTGTTGAGTCGCTCCAGTTCAGGCCCTGTGAAGGAGAACAAAGATTGCCCTACCAGTCCTTGTGAGCTACTGCATAACTGCTGGTCCATTTACTGTATCAGAGGTAGGGTTGCTGCTGGGAAATCGCCCCACACATGCAGCAGCCTCCATCTCCCTTGCATGCGGAGCAGCGGCCAGTGACAGTCCCTCTCCCTCCCTGCTGAAAGATTTAAAGGGCCCTCCAGCTGATCAACAGGCCCTGTGCTCCTCGCTGATCAGCTGAAGCACTTTAAATCTCTGTAGGAGGGGAGGGAGAGGGGTGGCCACCCCTCTTCGGGGCAGGGTTTGGGGGCAGATTGGAGCCTCCAGAAGTGGAGGAACCCCACCCAGACCTGGTGGCTGGCAACCTTAATCAGAGGTCAGTATGGCACCCTGAAACTCTGCCTAGCCCATGATAGAGGGTGGAGGGGAATAACCACTTCTCTATTCCAATTTAGAAGTCCAGTTTCCATTAGTTTTTGCTGTTGCAGTATAGAATTCTTTCCCATTTAATCTTCAAGCCCAGATATGTTAAACAAAAGCCAAGCTCTCCTCCTAAGGTGAAGACAAATGTAACGTTTCAGCAGAAGTTGCATTGGCCTTTGCAAGCTTGTATTCATCCCTGCTTCAAAGTCTGCATGATAGAACTTCTGTTAAGTCATACTTTCCCATCAGCCTGTTCACTTATGGTTCCCCTTTTTTGGTTTTAATTTTTTTATCACGTGTATTGTATAAGTGATCAGTTCTATATTCACCATTCATTTTTTAAAAAGAAAGAAAGAAAGAAAGAAACTATTGAAAAGCTGCTCTAGGGACCTGTAGTGAGAGTCATGTCTAGGTGACATATAGGCAATTGGTGCTACCCACAGCTGACTTCTGCCACAAACATGTAGAACCGTTATAGTTCCTGAGCTTTGCCCTGAGGAGGAAAAATGCATGTCTGTGAGGAATGCAGCAAGGATATTTCCAAACATGCTTCATTGCTCTGCATACACTACATCTATTTGCAAACCTGGAGAGCTGTCCAGAGTTCCAGTGAAATCAACTATGCAGATATTTGCAGTGAGCCTAGACAGTCAGAACCTGGCAACTAAATGTGTACAAACCTAATAAAAGGTAAAGGTAAAGGTTCCCTTGCTCGAAAGCCAGTCGAATCCGACTCTAGGGTTGCGGTGCTCATCTCCGTTTCAAAGCCGATGAGCCAGCGCTGTCCGAAGACATTTCCGTGGTCATGTGGCCGGCATGACTAAAAACCAAGGCGCACGGAACGCTGTTACCTTCCCACCGAAGTGGTACCTATTTATCTACTTGCAATTTCTTGCTTTTGAACTGCTAGGTTGGCAGGAGCTGGAACTAGAGATGGGAGCTCACTCCGTCATGTGGCAACCCGGGTCTCGAACTGCCGAACTACTGACCTTCCACAGCCTGCAGTTCAGCGTCTTAACCACTTGAGCCACCGCAGCTCCTAGACAAACCTAATACCTGGTTTTAAAAGGATGTCCTTTGTGTAAAACTGCAGCTTCACAAATATATACTTGCTTTAGTTTTTGTAAAGAAAATCTGTGTGAATCTATTCATTTATGTCATTGTATATCAGGATTTCTAGTACTGATTATGGTGTTTTGGGGGCCATTGCTGGAGCAAACCACAGCTTACCCAGGAACCATGGGACAGTCGCTCAGAAATCCACTGTGGGGGCAATAGAGAAGCCTGACTGCAGCAACAAAGGGAATTGCTGCAACAATAGCAGCACAGTTTGGGCCCTGTAATGCCCCAATGCAGCCACTCCCAACAGCTGTCAGTGGTTTAGCCTGACCAGGGCAACAAGAGGGTGAAAAAGGCTACAGTCCCAGCCTATGACTCCCTCAAAGACTCATGACACTTCCAGGGAGTTGACTGGGCATGTACGATTACCACAATGGCCTCATAAGATTCTTAGAAGCAGGCCAGTGAATGTGTTGATGGGTGTGCTCTTTGCAGGAGAGAGACCCAGCTGAGAGAAGGAGGAGGAACCAGATCCTGTAAACCCTGTCCCCAGTTCTGAGGTTCTGCAAATGGAGCATGCAGAGGTGCGATGGACAAGGGAGCTTCTCAGGGCACAGATGCTTCTGAACCCCACACAGCATCTTGACATATACCTGTTAGTCTGAATACAAAGCTTAATTTATTAACTAGCTGAAGAAGGCCATCACATTTGAGCAGGAAACATAATGGGAATGTTCAGTATGTCAAGTACTGAATCCAGATACGGCTTCAGACATTTTGGTGCTTGAGAATGAAAATCCATATGGGTCCCTTCCCCCATTATGGTAGAAGAATTAGGGATGTACTTCCCACATCATAAAAAAGCTGACAGGTGCCCAACCTCCTCCTTACAAGCAATTAAGACCCACTTCCCTTTGCCCCCTGCAAGTCCTCCCAGGTCCCCCACTAGTTTGCTGTATTTACAGTCATACAAGCAAGAGCACAGATGGAGGCAAGCAGTCGTCCTTTAGGGCAGCGGAAACTCTCCTCTTCAAAGCCATGGTGGGCATGTGAACAAAACCATTGATGAAAGATCATCAGTCTTTTAGACAAAGCACCTAGGAATGACTAATCCAAGGCCAAACCTGCAACATGTATATTTAAGTGTTGCATTATCAAGCTTGTCTTGAAAAGTTCATCTTGATTAAGAGAAAGGAAATCTGTTACATTCATTATACAGAACTTGCTATGTTGTGGTTGTAATATCTTTTAACTTGATTTGGTTATGTCAGGATGACCATTCCATACTTCAGGTGTTATAAAAGGGTAGTGTGCCTTTATATGGAGAATCATAGGCTTTTTAGAAAACAGCATCTTTGATGCTCCATTTCTAGCTACCCCAAAAAAGGCTGCTGAAGGTTAACCCAAATTGATTGAATAGTTAGGCTTCCATGTGTGTTATCAAATTGCTGGGCGCTGTTCTTTCTCATCCTCCCCCACTCCTGCCAAAAAATGCACTGGACAGAAGCAAGTCTGCATGCAGAAACCTGTCCTGTATGCTAAGTGCTATCACAGGATCAGGGCCATTGTATCAAGAAGTAAACACCTAGGTGAATAATGGAAGGTGGAAAAAATGTGGTAAAACATCTGGAGTTTAAGACTGATATTCTTCCATTGTAGTGATTTCCCCAGAGAAAAATTTAGTAATGCTAGTAAATAGAGACTTTAACAGTCTTTAATAATGTGTACTCTAAAGACCCAATTCACAAAGGAATTATGCATAAAACATTCATTATGGTAAACTACTACCTTTTATTATTTAACAAGTAGAAAACATTGCATTGCATATGGCAATGTTGCTGGGTGGGAACCAACTGAATAACTGCCACTCTTTAAAATTTCACGTATTCTGATGGAAGTTGCTACCATGTAGTTTAGTTTACATTAAAGGGTTAGCTAATAGTAATGTTCTGAAACTCCAAATGACATTTTAAAAAATTTGTTAGTAAGACTTTTCACTGCTTTTTTTAAGCCGTACTTTCTCCTCATCCCCATGATCTGCCCACATAGAATGACTTTACCCAGAGATAACATGAAATAAAAATATAACCCAATTAAAAAGAAAACTCTTAAAGGCTTGTATTGGATTTTAGTTGTGGAACTGCGCATAAAGGGGCTGAGGGCCCTCCAAGTGGGAATGGTGGGAACATGGGAAGAGAGTAAGAAGCAGATGCCTTTGGTAGTACTGAAAGGCATTTATCTCGCTTAATGAGATAACATCATTAGTGCTGACAAAGTGCTGCAAATCAATACATGTAATGGACTGCTGCTATCTTTCAGTAGTACATGGATTGTCCTACTTTAGAGCATTGGAATCTGCTGAATCACAGGTTATTGTTTGGTATGCCATTCCTGTCTTTTTTCTTGTCAAAGAAGACGGGGACGGCAAAGGATGAGATGGTTAAACAGTGTCATAGATGCAATGAACATGAAATTGAGCAAACTTCAGAGGACGGCGGAAGACAGGAAGGCCTGGCGGGAGCTGGTCCATGGAGTCGCAAAGAGTCGGACTCGACTGTGTGACTGAACAACAACAACCTGTCTTTAGCTTTATGCTCTGGCAGTATGAGATACTACCTCAGCTAGGTAAGAGGAAAAAGTAGGTTTGCATTGGGTCTGTTTCCAAAAGTGAAACAAAACAGTGTATCAAAATAACTTAAATAACTTGGGTTCCAGGAAGATGGCCATGAAGAGAAATAGTTTTGTTTGTTCTTGGTGTGTTCTTTGTTGTAGCCACCTTAAAAATGGTACCAGTCTAACACACTAAGCACAACAAAACTATTTTCTGCTTCTCTTCATGACCATCTTCCTGTAACCTAAGCTATTTAAGTTACTTATGCCCTCTTTTTGCTTGCATTTAAAACAATGATTTAGGCAGTGGCACTAATACCAGGGTAATACCGGTCCCTGACATTTGACCAAAACCAGGGGTAGAGGAAGAAAGGGCAGAAGTGACTGGCAAGCATGGTGTACAGGAAAGAGTGGGCAGAACAGAAATCTGAAGAGCAACTTTTTCTTCTTTTTATAGATGCTTTTTGATTAAATATATGCAGAGTTTTTGAAAGTAAACGAGGTGGGTGAAAAAAATAAGGAAAAATATCAACTTCAAGTGGAAAACAATAGCATGGAACTGTGACAATGTAATGTATCTGAAAGGTTAACAAAACCTCAGTCCATCACCTTTCTTCCTCCCTCTTCCTCTCCAGAATTAAAAAAGTGTAATGTGGGTGCATTCAAATATAGGGTTTTCCCCTGGAGTTACTAAATTTGTAGACTCTGGGTAACCACACCAAACTGTAATATTTCAAAGTTCAATTTACAGTTCTGTAGCACCAGACTCCCCCCCCCCCAATTAAATGGTGACGTTAGCTCCCTTGCATTGAAAATGGGCATTACTACAACTTGAAACGGGGAATTGAATCCAGATGTGTCCTTCTGTATGCACTAGAAGTTTTCCGGTCATGGAAGTACTCCTTGGAGCCTGATTCAGTCATTGAAGGCTTTTGGACTTCGTAACAGCGTGGAATTCCACCTCGTTTTTTTAAAACCAACAAGTGGTTTTTGTGCTCTTAATGACCTGGCATCTGCCACTTCTGCTCTGACTGAATATGCAAAATTGCTGTAGTTCTCCTGCTTGTGAACTGCTTCTGGTATGGCCAAAAACCCCCGTTGACTGCTGAAATTGCTTATCTATTGTGCCAAGGACCATTCTCATAGTCTTGACCTATCCTCAAAGAATTGCTTTGTGTTGCAACATTGTGGAGAAAGATCATTAGAAGGAATGTATTTTGAATTATGCAATTCTCCGGTGCTCCAGGAGTGGGGCAGTCCTCCAGACTCTTTACTCCTGGGATACAGCTCCTCCTTTCCAAAGGCAGGGCTGGCAGACTCTTTAGTCACAGAGCGAAGGGGCTTGTCCCCTGGATTCCCAGTCTCTCCGGCCCTGCCTTCCAAGCAGGACGCTGCAGGCTGTGCTCCAGTAGAGCACTTTAGTCAGGACAGAAGAAGGAAGACAGAAGAGAAGTTAGAAGAAGAAGAAGAAGGGCATGAACAGGTAGCTTAATAGCCAGTTTGGTGTAGTGGTTAATCGCGTGGACTATAATCTGGAAGAACCGGGTTTGATTCCCCACTCCTCCACTTGCAGCTGCTGGATGACCTTGGGCAAGCCATAGTTCTAACAAGAGCTGTCCTTGAAAGGGCAGTTCTTGAGACAGCTCTCTCAGCCCCAACTACCTCACAGGGTGCCTATTGTGAGGAGGGGAAGGGAAAGGAGTTTGTAAGACGCTCTGAGACGCCAAGTGAAGGGCTGGGTATAAATCCAATATCTTCTTCTTCTTCTTACCCTATCCCCCCCCCATCCTCCCTTGAGCCGCGAAAGAGCGGCTCAGTCTTGGCAAACAGTGTCGGAGGACCCGGGAGATCCCTGGGGAACCGTAACGCTGAGACAACTCCCGCGAGTGTTCCCAGGCCTTTGGGGGGGGGACTGGTTGACAGGCCTCTGCTCCCTGAATGAAGGGAGCTCCAGAGGGAAGCAGTTGAGCCCCCAGCATTGGTGGGGCTGCCGTGGCCAGGCCGAAGAGCCCTCGCACGAACACTACAATTGGCTCATTATTCCCACAGGACGTCGAGGGAGGCCAATCTTGAGTCCTGGTCTACTGCAGTACAGTACAAATTACCCCTCTGGACACATGGGGACTGGGAGGGCCTCTTCCCAACACTGAGCCACCACCCTTTTTTTAACATCCCCCAGAGGAGGCCTGGGGAAGGGAGAGATTAGGGTGGCCAGGATAAAGAGCAGCAGTGCTCATCTCCGTTTCAAAGCCGAAGAGCCAGCGCTATCCAAAGATGTTTCTGTGGTCATGTGGCTGGCATGACTAAACACCAAGGTGCACAGAACGCTGTTACATTCCCACTGAAGTGGTACCTATTTATCTACTTGCAATTTCTTGCTTTCAAACTGCTAGGTTGGCAGGAGCTGGAGCTAGAGACGGGAGCTCACTCTGTCATGCGGCACTTGGGTCTCAAACTGCTGAACTACCAACCTTCCACAGCCTGCAGTTCAGCGTCTTAACCACTTGAGCCTTAGCAGCCCTAAAGGGAATGGTAAAGGAAGGATTTTTCCTTGCATGGCAACCCTCCCCCTTTTTTTCTTAGCAGCTTGGGGGTGCGTTAAGATGGCACCCCCCACACATAGTGAAACAGAAAGCCTGTGTTCCAGCCAATACAAGGGTGAAAAAAGGAGGGAGGTAGCCATTTTGGACAAGGTTTTGTTACTTTCACTTTTAGAGAGAGCACAACATGGCTGACAAAGCAGGATCATCTACTGATCAGGATCTGGACACTTCTACTTGTGAATTTGACTTGACCGAGTCCCTAAAATCCCCATCCACACAAACACCTAACTGGGGAAGAGGCGCAATCTAACCTTCTCTCTTGGTTAAAACTAGAGGTGAGGAAGGAGTTTAGAGCCATGTGGCAGGAGTCTCAAAGTATGTCTCAAGAAAAAGACAGGTGTCCTCACACCTCCCAGGGTTATAAGAGACCCAAGTCCTAGTAAGATGGAGACTGGTTTTCCTGACAAAAGGAGAAAAAAGACCTGTAAAACCCACAGGGAACATAGCCCTTTGCTAAGTGAGCAAGTATCTGATTCAGAATCTGTAGTTTCTGATTCCTGTGGAAGAGGGTGAACTGTCAGAGGAGGAGGAAGAGATGATTCCTGTGGTACAATCTAGACTCTTCCCTCAGGAACTCTACAGGAGACTCCTACCTAAAGTCATCAGGACACTGGCATTATCTTACACTCCAGAAGAGCAAGAGGAAGATGATTCTGGTTTTCCCATAGACTCAGATAAAACCATGTCCAAAACTAATACCAAATCAGTGGGGGTGCCACTACCTGCAGCCTTCCATAACTTCATGAAGGTGGAGTGGGAGCACCCAGCAAAACCTAAAGCTACTCACTCAGCGTTTAGAAAGTTCTATTCTCTTATTCAAGAACCATTAAAAAAACGTAACCTCCCCGTAGTAGATGGCCCTTCAATAGCCTGGCATCCACCTCGGTTCTGCCCAAGGGGGAAGATGGTCTTCTAAAAGATAACAGCCATCCAACCATCCAAAGCCTTTTATTGGCATATAAATAAAAAAAATAAAAATACAGTAATCTGAATACACACAGAGTCAAATTAAAATTGCCGAGTAACATCACAGAGTATCGCCATACAGAAAAACCTAATTCATCATATCATTTATCAGGCCGTAGGGCCATGGCACTGCAGAGAAACTTTGCTGTTATTTCAGTTATTTCTGTGTCTGTGTTATCGAGCAAGAAAAGAAGCTTAAAATCATCAGGGGACTCTAAAAAATGGCCTAATATGGGATATAGAAGATCCCGACGGGACACCAAATAGAGAGGGCACTGGAAGAGAACATGGGCAACAGTTTCAACACAATCCTTCCTACAAGGACAGCACCTGCTAGGATAGGGAATCCCTTGGAATCTGCCAGATAAAATAGCTGAAGGAAGAACATTAAATCTAGCCAAGGATATGGCTCTACGCAAATTAGGAGCTATGAGTTGGTAGAGGTATACTGCTGGAAGATTTGCATTAGGAATAATCCCCAGATGTAAGGGAGAACAGGTTCTGTTAGCCAGGCTATAAAGAGTTTGTAGCTCTGATCCCAATAATCTAGATTTTATTTTTAAAAAGGCCTCAGACTCAGAAAGCATATATAAGGATTCTAGGGACAAATTCAGGGCACTTATTTTGGCTTCGATGTAAGATAGCCATCTGGAATTATCAGATTCCGAAAGTAGTTGGTACATATAACTGAAGGGGTCAGAGTTAAAATGGACTCGTAACCAAAATTTAATCGTGTGGATCCATGCTTTAGTAGCCAGCAAGTTCTGACCACACTCCAAACACAAAGCAGCATACGGAACACACATAGGTCCCCCCATGAACTTTCGCAGAAAGGTAGAGTGGACTCAACCTCCACTACTGGCCCTGGATGCTGGAATGGAATAGGATTTAAATCCTTCAAGGAGTAAAGGAGTTAGGGCCCAAGTCTCCTGTAGGAGAACAATATCAAAGGATCTAAGATAATCTATGAAATCATTATCTTTAGCCTTGTTCCTCCACCCTGCTATATTCCAGGAGAGAAATTTAACTGTTGTGGGTGGAGTACTATCCGAGAGTCAGTCCACCTCAACAAGTTGATCTAAGGAATTATTCTCATCTTGATTGACACAGCCGTTGCTAATAGTACCAACATACCGAGAGGGGTCCTTTTTGCCTAAGAGCTTAGAGCTAGAGTCCCCCCCCTCCCTTAATGCAGATGAAGAAATAAAACCAAAGGGTTCAGGGTGATGAACATCTGCTTGAATCTGGATCTCAGTATGCTTGACATTAATTGATGAAGCTTCTACCCCTGCCATTGGACTAATAGAGGGACTGGGCTTATCCATCATATTTTTAAAGAGATTGGTTCTTACAGCTTCTAGCCTATCTGTAACCAACTTTTGCTCAGTCAGTGGCAGAGCCTTAAAGGACTCCAAAACTTCCTCTTCCAATAGCTTATTATCCAGAAGGCAGGAGCTGGAAATAGAATCATTCCCTGTTCTTGGAACTTGTAATGCATTAAGAGCACTTGAATCAGCCATTTCTACATTGTTGTTAAACACAGCAGGTGAAATTACATTATCCCGTGCTCCCTCAGAGCAAGAGGTCGTAGGCAGAAGAGGAGTTAAAAACATGTCCTTAAAAACACGAATAGGGAAGATTCCTTTAGAGTTTAGCAGAGCTTTCTGATGAAAAAGCAGCCTGGGGATGCTGGGGCTGCGGAAGGAAAGTAGAACCCTCTGAGCTTGAGTGATGTCATTAAGGGGCTCCACTGTTTTTATATCCATGTGTCCAATATATTTCCCAAATAATTCCAATAGAAGTTTCTTAACAAGTGAAGCAGTCCTCCAGGAGGGTACAAAACCCTTAAACTTGCAGATTTGTAAACAGATCTTATGTGGCTGCCAGACAAGTTGGGAGGGAGCCATTCTCTCCCTCTCCTGTTGCTGTGAAGGTGGCTTAGTCGACCCCTCCCTCATAGAACAAATGACTGGTTGCTTATCGCAATTAGCAACAGCTGGGTTTTTATCACGGCCAGAAGCAGCTTGAATATTGCTAAAGTCGCATGCACTATTTAGCAACTTATCCAACTTGGAGTGCAACAAATGAAGCTCTTTAAAAATAACCTCTACTGTCCTCGCAGTAAGCAAAAGGAGGTTATCTGAGACCACATTCGATGTTTCAATACAGTCCCCACTCATTGTTAGTGGAGGGATTTCTTCTCCCTCAGACACTGTTCTTACAGGTGGGCTCTGTGGAGAAAGATCTATCAGATCAACTGCAGTCTCTGCCAAAGGAGCAAAGCGATTAAAGGTTGGAATTGGGGAGAGTGCATCACGAGAGGACGAAAAATAATCCCCAATCTTGGCTTGCTTAGTGGCCGGTGGAGAATCAGCCTCCGACTCTCTCCCCCGCTTTTGGAGCCTCATTTCTAGTTGGTTCAAGGTAAGTTTGCCGCAATATTGTCGTTAAGTTGGACCACAGAAGACCAAAACGATTGCAATAGGAGCTCACAGTTCATAAAATATGCTGTAGTAGTAGTTAGGAGCAGAAGCAGCAGAAGCAGAAGCAGCTGGCACACAAAAAGGGATGAAGGCTCTCAAAGGAAAACTTCCCAAGGCTAAAACTCCTCCACGAGTCCTTATCACAGCATACTTAAAAAAAAATAGAAACTGGAAACAGGCTGCACAAGCCACCGTTTAAAAAGCAATTATACTGCAAAAAACTGAGCAATAAATTAAGGTAAGATAGTAAAATTAGCAGATAACTTGCAGAGCGTTAGAATCAGAGTAGCTGCCTTGGCGCCATCTTGTAGGGTTACAAATCCACTTGTGATTCATGCCGGCAAGAGAAGCGTGACCCTCTCCCTCGGTATCAGCCGGCTTTCCATATTAATTTTCAAAACGTTGCCCCTGAAGCAGCTTGATTCTCATTCCAGGAGGTATCTGTGTGCTGTTTGCCTCAAAGGTGATGGGAAAATTTGAAAGAAGAAGAAGAAGAAGAGTTGGATCAGCAGGGCTCTTTTTGTAGCAGGAACTCCTTTGCATATTAGGCAACACACCCCCAGCGTAGCCAATTCTCCAAGAGCTTACAGTAGCCCCTGTCAGAAGAGCTCTGTAAGCTCTTGGAGGATTGGCTACATTAGGGGTATGTGTCAGGCTCTTTAGTCAGGGCACACCACACAGGGCTTCATAAGAAGATAACTGTTTATTACTGACTCCAGTACTACATAACACCCGTACAGCTTGTGTCAGGAATGGCCGTCCGTACTAGGGCCTCTGTTGTTGTTGTTCGGTCGCACAGTCGAGTCCGACTCTTTGTGACCTCATGGACCAGATCCCGTCAGGCCCTCCTGTCTTCCGCCGTCCTCTGAAGTTTGCTCAATTTCATGTTCGTTGCATCGATGACACTGTCTAACCATCTCATCCTTTGCCCGTCCCCGTCTTCTTTGACCTTCAGTCTTTCCCATCCTCTGACTTATAGTAAAATCAAACATCCCCCCTGTAAGTATGAGCCAATGGATAGATCTCGCGCGGGTGGGCAAAGCAAGCAGGCAGAGCAAAAAAGCCATTAACTTTCCCATCCAAGTAAACTGCAGTTGGAGCATCTACAAGGTCAAGCATAAGATAGCAAACAGTTGGTGAGCCAGAGAGAGCTGAGAAGCAAAAGGAGGGCCCCCTTCCACATTCCAGACCTATGACAGCGTTACCTGACAAAGTGTCGCCTAATATGCAAAGGCATTCCTTTTTTTTTTAGATGTTTCTTAACAAGTGAAGCGGTCCTCCAGGAGGGTACAAAACCCTTAAACTTGCAGATTTGTAAGCAGATCTTATGTGGCTGCCAGACAAGTTGGGAGGGAGCCATTCTCTCCCTCTCCTGTTGCTGTGAAGGTGGCTTAGTCGACCCCTCCCTCATAGAACAAATGACTGGTTGCTTATCGCAATTAGCAACAGCTGGGTTTTTATCACGGCCAGAAGCAGCTTGAATATTGCTAAAGTCGCATGCACTATTTAGCAACTTATCCAACTTGGAGTGCAACAAATGAAGCTCTTTAAAAATAACCTCTACTGTCCTCGCAGTAAGCAAAAGGAGGTTATCTGAGACCACATTCGATGTTTCAATACAGTCCCCACTCATTGTTAGTGGAGGGATTTCTTCTCCCTCAGACACTGTTCTTACAGGTGGGCTCTGTGGAGAAAGATCTATCAGATCAACTGCAGTCTCTGCCAAAGGAGCAAAGCGATTAAAGGTTGGGATTGGGGCGAGTGCATCACGAGAGGACGAAAAATAATCCCCAATCTTGGCTTGCTTAGTGGCCGGTGGAGAATCAGCCTCCGACTCTCTCCCCCGCTTTTGGAGCCTCATTTCTAGTTGGTTCAAGGTAAGTTTGCCGCAATATTGTCGTTAAGTTGGACCACAGAAGACCAAAACGATTGCAATAGGAGCTCACAGTTCATAAAATATGCTGTAGTAGTAGTTAGGAGCAGAAGCAGCAGAAGCAGAAGCAGCTGGCACACAAAAAGGGATGAAGGCTCTCAAAGGAAAACTTCCCAAGGCTAAAACTCCTCCACGAGTCCTTATCACAGCATACTTAAAAAAATAGAAACTGGAAACAGGCTGCACAAGCCACCGTTTAAAGAGCAATTATACTGCAAAAAACTGAGCAATAAATTAAGGTAAGATAGTAAAATTAGCAGATAACTTGCAGAGCGTTAGAATCAGAGTAGCTGCCTTGGCGCCATCTTGTAGGGTTACAAATCCACTTGTGATTCATGCCGGCAAGAGAAGCGTGACCCTCTCCCTCGGTATCAGCCGGCTTTCCATATTAATTTTCAAAACGTTGCCCCTGAAGCAGCTTGATTCTCATTCCAGGAGGTATCTGTGGGCTGTTTGCCTCAAAGGTGATGGGAAAATTTGAAAGAAGAAGAAGAAGAGTTGGATGCAGGGCTCTTTTTGATAACAGCAAGAATCTCATAGAGTGAGCTTCTAGGAGAGACTTCGAAGCGTCTGCAAATCCCCTACGAGCTTCAGTCACAGGAGATCCCTATTTGCAAGGGCAGCATATGCATGGTCCTCTGACCTAGCAAAGGCAGATAGTGGCAATTTCCAAAGAGAGTGAAGTCCTCTCCTTCTAGGTTCACACGCTCAACATGACATAGAGTGTTCCGCTTCATCATTCTCTAGTGTATCTCCTAAGCTCTTCTGTTCCCTTTCTCATTTCTCACTCCTGCCTTTATACTAGCTCAGCTGTCAGTTCCCTAATTGACTAACCAATCAAGATGATCAGTCAATTGATCTAACTGATCTAAGCTGAATCTAGATCTTCAGCTGTCAAGATGGTCTGCTGTCAACCAATTACTTTGACAGTTCACAGCTGGCAGCTATCATGCTGAAAGGTAACTATCTGCAGGTGCTCATTAGGTATGGTACATCATGACTTGGAAAACAATCCAGACAATACTTACAGAATGACAATTCCAAAGAAAATGCAAACACTTAGGTGCTGAGCACTCACTTTCGTGACACCATTTATCTTAAAACTTAAATACATTACAGTATGCATAAATGTTTCATACCCCCGTGGTGGACAGTCCTTCCTGAAAATTGCTTCATTACATGTACTTTTTGGTATTTTTCCATGTTGAAGGTCATTGTTTCATCAATGAGAAGAAAAAAGTCACAAATATTACTGATACAGCACTTTTAGATCCTGTTCTCTTGATCATATCAAGGCTGCAACCGTGGTTTTCAGTAGGACTAAATTTCATAGAGTAATATTTTCATGAATGTGCAGGAATCAAGAGTGGACTTTATAATTCAGTTAGCATATATGTAGAAGTTGTGACTGTGGAATGGAATTTGCAGGGAGCCACTATTATTAAAAATTTGGTCAACTAATTAGACCAGCTCCATATTTGAGTCCAAAGAAGCCCTATTCGTATGTTGCCTTTTTGCTGATATGTGAGGTTGAAATTCCTGTAACCTATAAAGATTCCGTACAAATGCTTTGTTAAATATTGTCTTAATTTAGATCATGTTTCTAAACCTCATTTGAATACTGTCTGCTGGTTGACCATTCTTTAACATTTTCTCTGTTTCTTCCAATCCTGGTTTGATGCCGTGGCAAGATTTAACATTAATTTTGTTGGGTTGGATCCTACAACCCCCCCCCCCTGAAAAAGATACCGTTGGCAGAAGTGGGGTGATTTTGTTTACACGGGTTCTCCAACTCCTGGCATTATCATCTTGTGGGTGCCAGGTGGCTGGTGGGAGAAAGGAGAGGCAGGGAAGATCAGTGTTATGCTTGTGGTTCACAGGAACCAGCTGATTATCTGGAGTTTTTCTTTTAACCTTTTACCTTGTAAGATGGGTGTTGGCTAAGCATGATGTCTTTCTATAGAGCCACACCATGAGCTTGACTCTATTTTGGACTGGCCTGACTCAAGACAGTTGTGAGGGAACCTTTCTGGCAAATATCTTAGCCAACTAGTGAAAAGGAGTGCTTGTCATGTATTTTCTTCTTTTATATCACTTTATCATATTTCCAAATTTTCTGATTCTTATCTGTTCAACCCATTAGAATCGATTTCTTTTATAATCATTTTTAACTTGTACAGTACAATGCTGTGCCTTGGGTTTGTCTGTCCATGCCATACTTTGTCTTAGTTGCTTTGCTTCTATTGGATTTATTTTGCTTCTAAGAGTTTTTGTAAGGCATGATGGCAGGTCTGCTGAAGCTTCTATAAGGTACTAGCCTGATACCCATGCTTCGCTACGGTATTTAAGTTCCGTAAATCCAGTTATAATACTGATGATGTGAAGTTTGAAATGTGACATTTGTTGTAGGAATTCTAGTGGAGAAGATTGTAGTATAAAAAATGAAGGGTTTTCCCCCCTCTACTGAAGGACTTCTCTGTAGACCACATTAGTGGTTCTGCCCTCAGGTGCTAGGATCACCAGGCTGCTTGATGAGCTCACTCTGGAGCAGGCCACATAGAACTGTCCATTTAAGAAGCAGTCGTCTGTTAAGTCAACTCCTGCCACCTTCCACGAAAGTGAAGGCCTCTCTACTTGTGTTCCTGGATTGTTTTGCTCATATGGAGACTGTGTTGTTCTGAGCACCTCAGGGTGGTCTTGCTGGTACTTGGCCTGTGCAGCTCAGTGCACTGCAGGAGTAGTATGTGCAAATATCTTTGCTGCATTCCTAAATTGCCTCCTCCTTGTAGAGTTGGTGTTTGAAGCCATAGGGAGGCTGGGCCAGCAGCTTTGCTTCACCTCACAGGCGGTTGGCCACTCCTGATTTCCTCAACTCTCATTAGCTCTCTGCAGTCCCCTGTAACTGGTGTTTTTTTTTTACCTCAGAACGCTGAGCTTTGCAGCTGACCAATCAGAGAGTGGGGGGTGCAAGGAGGCAGTAGCCTGGCAGCCACATAGGAATCAATGGGGGAGCACGTTTTACCCCTTTTGACCCACTTAGGGGTTGAATGTCTAAAAATCCCTTCTTAGTGAGCATCTACGCCACGGTAGGAGTGCTCTCCCTGAATTTCATGTTTCTAGGTCCAGCGGTTTGGCCTGGGCGTTGATTTTACAGTGAGGGGACTTTTAAATATGTGTGTGTGTGTGTGTGTGTGTGTGTGTGTGTGTGTGTGAAACCTTGGGTTTGGCCAGAGTGTTGTATCTGTAACACACGACAGGAATGTGAGCAAGAAAACCTCTGTGTGGCCTCCATCTTCTCCATCCATTTCTCTAGCTGCTCCCATACACCGGCCCACAAACCTAATAAAGTTGGACAATTTTGTGTTTTTTAACTAGTGTAGTGTAGGCTTATATACTGTCAGTCACCTTTTGTGGCCACGGTGAGTAAGAGTTGCCTTCTGATGACCAAGCAGGAAAATATGATTAGTCATAGGTGCTTGTGGGCAGGTGTACTAACGCTTGTGGGCCAGTAGTTTTTGTGGGCTTATTTGTAAGACTGATGTTATTGTAAAGCCGAGTTGCAAGTTTGGGAAGTTACAGGGAAAATAAAAAATTTAGCTTTCAAAAACAAAACAAAAACAAATGAAGTTTATAAGCCAACATAAACAGCTGTTTCTAGACACATAAGATATGAAGTATAGATACAATGTACAGAGAACTTAGTTTAACTCTCTATTGTGAGAACTTGGATCATATTTCGGCCGGGGGGAAATGGTATCCAGCCACATTCACTTAAGCAGAAACCAGCGCCAGCCCTAGTTAAGGCAAGATAAAGCATCTGTTGCATTTTAAAAATAATTGCACCTTTGTAACATATAACTAATACATTTTAGATTGTATATCCTTAGCATGAGATGATGTAGAATTAGAAACATAGTCTCACTCATTGGAGGAAAGGATCCTTCTACAGTAATGTGGAAATACGAAATAGATTTTTTCCCCCTGTATAGGCTCAGATATCTATAAGGAACATTGATTTTCATTTATGTGTATCATTTTAACAGATTCTTTGTAACAGAATTCATGGCTTCACTACACCTTCATTTTGTAGTCTCGCTGAAGCATTTATTTATTTGTGTATTTATTTACCTCCCAGCCAAGGCAGGCTCAGGGCGGCTTACATAGAGGTATAAAACAATTAAAACAAGAATTAAATACAATCATATTACATAAGAATTAAATAGAAAATAAAGAATTAAATAAAATCAATAACAAATAAAATCATAACAAAATGAAAACAATACAATTATAGATATAATAAAATATAAAGTGCTAGTTTGTATCAGATGGTGGGCATTAGCAGCATCCTCAGGCAACAGCCGGCTGATATCATAGTCTGGGTTAATTGGCTGTTAACAATGATGTTAGTATTAGGGCCAGGGCCACAGTTTCTTGGGTGTGGCTCCCTAATCGAAAGCCTGGTGGAAGAGCTCCATCTTGCAGGTCCTGCAGAACTGTAAAAGGTCCCGCAGGGCCCTGATGTCCTCCGGGAGCTCATTCCACCAGTACAGAGCTGCCCTGGCCCTCATTGCAGCCAGTCTGGCTTCTCTGGGGCCTGGCAGGTCCAGACGGTTTTGGGACCCCAATCATAGTGCTCTCTGGGGGACAAGTAGGGTTTTTTTTTAGGGAAAGGCGGTCCCTTAGGTATGTAGGCCCCTGACCATAAAGGGCTTTAAAGGTAAGGACCAGCACCTTGAACCAAATTCTATATGCTATAGGCAGCCAGTGCAGTGCTTTTAGCGCAAGCCGGATGTGCTCCCGCATAGGAAGGCCCAACAGCAGCCTGGCTGCCGCATTCTGCACCAGCTGTAACTTCTGGATTTGGGACAAAGGCAGCCCTGTGTAGAGAGCATTACAGTAATCCAGTCTCGAGGTGACCATTGCATGGATCACTGTTGCCAGGTCATTGCATTTAATGAAGGGAACCAGCTGCCTGATCAGCCGAAGATGATAAAAGGCCGATTTGGCAGTAGCTGCTACCAGGGCCTCCATCATTAAGGAGGTCTACATGAGCACACCCAAACTCCTAACCTCCGGCACCCCATTGAAAGTCGGGAGTGGGATTCCTACCCTTGGGCCACTTTGACTCAGGCACAGGATCTCCATTTTCATTGGATTCAATTTCAGTCGACTCAGTCTAAGCCAACCAGCTTTAGAGTAAGTGGATATTTTTGTGAGGTAAAATAATTACTTCTGCAAATAAGTTTTTGCAAATAAGTTTTTTGTAGGATATTTGTAGTAAGTAGTTATCTGTGCATCAATACAGCTGGAGACTACTTTAAAATCTAAGATACTGTGAGTAAGGTTGCAATTAAGCCCTACAAGCTAAGTTAGTTTCCAGTCTTATTCCACAAAAGCCACCATTATAATTATAGTTTTGATATTTATTTAAAATATTTATAAATTCAACTTCAACATATATATAAAATAAAAATGAAATACATTCCTGACAGTTTAAGACCCAAAGTGGGATATCGCAAGATATTGGTAGGCTACTTTGGGTCTATATGGAAGTGTTCCCGCAGTACGATGAAACATGTGACATTGCCTATAACCTAAATAACTGTCTACCACAGCATCAAATGCTGTCTGGTAGCCAGGAATGACAAATTGTAAACTGCAGTCTTTAGCATGCTTTTTCAAAGTACTTGTCCTGTTTCTGTCCTGAGTGGCCCACCTTGAGTCTTGTATAGAAACATGTACATGTACACTGTATTCTTTTTGTGAAAGTTAGTGTAGCATTCTACACAGAAGTAAAAGGCCTGGCAATGTCTGATGTCTGTTTTGGCTTTGCCATTCTATTATATAACTAGCCATAGGTCCCCTTCAGTTATTCAGAGTGCATACATGTTGGCAAAGGGAAGCTGAATTGCATCATTCTGGACGTTTGCTTGTACAGATGGATCTCTGTGGTGAGCTTTCAGTGCAGTCATGTGTACATGAGATTTGCAGTCCAATCCTAAAAAGACTTTCCTAGGATTAAGCCCCACTGAATAGACCTGAGTAGGATTTGGAGTAAACTGGGTTAGGATTGCTCTTATGAATGCTGTTTTTGCTGCATTCTTTATCGCATGTACAAAGCCAACTTGTGTACACTTGTATATGCATAGTGCTGTCTACAGCTATTTATCAATATGTGTAGATGTTTAGGGGTGGGCCAACAAGCATGATGCAACATCCCCCTTCTGTGTCCTTAGAATGTATGTGTTCTGATTGACTGTGCAGGACTCATATTGTCTCCCTCTACTTCTGTCCCCCACCCCACCCCCACCCCCACGTTTTTTTAATGAAACTGATCTGCTTCCCATTCTTCCTAACCAAAATGAGTAAGCAATTTTTCAAAACAGTGCACTTCATATATTATTTCTCCTTTTCTCCTTTTCCTTTTTTTTTTTAAAGGTTCATAGGATTTTCTCAAGATAGGTTACAGTCTTCTAAAGCTCCAGTGTCAAGAACATTTCTTAAACATGGCATAAAACCCACACAGGAAGTGAAAAAAATATACTGAAAAAGTCACCATTATGTGTTCTGCTTCATTAAATTATTACTCAGTAAAAAAAAGCCTCATGGCATCTCTGGAAGAACAAGAACTTTAGAGGTGTGGAACAGCTATCTGTATTTTGTGTGCATACTCTTATAGTTTATCATAGAGAGAGCCTGGATTAGAGCATGGTTATAGTTAATCTAAGAATGCAGTGGAAACCCATGGGAGGAACCTGTTCTTAGACATGTAGCACCTAAGCCATTTAGAAAAAATTTTTTTAGACTCAGACCTTAAATTATGCCCTGAGACTGCAAGATGCCTTGCTGTAAAAATAAGTGCAGAAAAACTGAAATAAATAAAATAGACTTTCACCTGCGACAAATAAACCTGTGGATAGATCTGACTATGGATCTTATTATAGTGTACATGCCAAGCTTTTTCCCTTTGCTTTTAGTGGAATTTACACTCAACTGCACTTATTGTATATGTTAAACCAGTGTCAGAAGGGTCTTCCTCTGTTGTCACATGCGTGTAGCTTGAGTGCAAATGTTCAGGATCAGTATACAAATATCAACATGACCTTGTAAATTCAGGTGTTGAAATAGTTGTCTCCATGTATTTTATTATTAAAATGTTTGCATCCTGCCTTTCAATCATCAGAGAGACCCCATCACCATCAGTGCAGCTTACACAAATTACAATCACAATAACTCAACAATTCACAAACAGTAGAAAGTAACTGTAAGGCACTGCAGCCCAGCAGTGATCAAAAAGTAACAAATACATTCACTAATCCCCAGAAAGTGAATAATGCTTGGACTGATCAGGACTCCTGTAGGGAAGTATTCCATAATGAGAGCGCTGCTGTTAAAAGTTCCTGTTTCTTATAGCTATGCACGATATCTCAGATGGCTGGGAAGCAAAGAGGCCTGTGGTGTTGGCTAACTTGTGAGCACCAGTGGAGGTTTCTGCTGATGGCTTGCTTCTGCATTCTATTACCCTAGAGGGATGGATGATGCTTGGAGGAGGAAGAGAATACTTGTGAGTTTCCACAAACTGCTGTCTATTAGTAATCTTTATAACAGTTCTTCAGGCTGTTACATATTGCAAATGTATGTTGAGGCCAAGATAATAGTGGCTTGCCTGTTGAGTTCAAGCTTGGGATGAGATATGAACTGGGACTTTCTAGCTCTTGTACATTATGCTGCATCATCTTTCAGGCCTCAGTAACCCTGATACCACCTGTACAGGTCAAGGACAGAAAGACCGGGAGCCATTATTCTTGCAGAAATTTGCTTCAAGATAATCTTCCTCTCAAGTCTGATTCATAGTACAGGCAGTGAGCAGGACCACTAAATTTCCACATCTGTTTTGCTGGCCCTCCATTTTCTCTGTGGAGATATGCTTCAAAATTCAATGTTCTTATCAATACAAGCAGATAGAACAAAGTTTCATTGTCTCACATAATTTTCTACACCATTAAGTACTTTACCAACACTAATTAAATTAAATCCCACACTACCCCAGTTCTTGCTAAATATTAAGCAGGCAACTATTATACTTGTTACCCAAATGAATAAATAAGGCTGTAAATAGGGCACCAGCTACCCTAGAAACCCCAATGACTTAGCGACGGATCTATCTATAGAAAGAAGTTTTTTTTTACTCCTCACTTTCCTTACCTTTTATGATAATGTAATTTGTAAAACTAAATCATTGCACCTTTCATAATGAGGAAAGAGAATTAATGGGAAATTATGCTGATGAGTTAAGAATTACTTTGAATTGGTTTATCACTGTAGTTGCTCTTGGTACATTTCTGGGTGGTTCTGTTTCCCACAGAATGCTGAGAGGAACTGAAAGAGAGGTAAAAGCAGTGGCTCCTAAATGTGACTTGAATCCCCCTTATATCATGTTTCAAGTAGGTCTGGCACCCCTCCCCCCAAAAAAGGGGGTTGGCTTCTTGGGAAAGAGGCAGAAGGACACAGCAGCAATGTTCTATGCAGCATTTTGTCCAGAGACAATGCAGATTTGCTGTCCTGTTACTTGTAAGCAGACTGAACAAGCCCATGGAGGAATGAGAGTAAGGGCTAGTCTAGGCAGCTGTGTCTGGGAATAGTACACAGGATGTGGTTTGTTGCACAGATCTAGGCTGTAGGCAGGAGAAGAAGAAGAAGAGAAGAGATTGGATTTATACCCCACCCTTCACTACCCAAAGGAGTCTCAGAGCAGCTTACAAACTCCTTTCCCTTCCCCTCCCCACAACAGACACCCCGTGAAGTAGGTGGGGCTGAGAGAGCTCTTGACAGAAACTACTGTTTTTCAAGAACAGCTCTTATCAGAACTACGGCTTGCCCAAGGTCATCCAGCCAGGTGCAAGTGGAGGAGTGGGGAATCAAACCCGGTTCTCCCAGATTAGAGTCTGTGCACTAAACCGCTACACCAAACTGGTGTATTGTATTGGGAGCAGAAATGAGCAGAGACCTACAATTGCAACAGTAGCCTTCATTAATTCCTTGTCTTGCTCTTAATCAATGGAAGCCCATGCTTTATGAAAGATGGTGGTTCCTGAGCCATTCTCCTGCCATATATTCTCCGCTTGAGTATGATTTTTTCATCTTTTTTCATCAGACACTGCAATTATCTCCATCACTTCCTTTTACATCCAGGTTGACAAACTATGGTTTATGCTTGCTCTCCAGATCAGAGGTGGAAGCCATCATATGTAGGGACTCAGTATATTTTCATTGTTCCCTCAGTCTACTAGATAGACGGATGAGGGGAACATGAGAGACCAGCAGAGAGTGAGTATGGGTGCACCATCTGGCTTGCAAAGATCACATGCACACAGTCTCTCATTTGGTAAAGACATGTATTGGAAATAACTGAATTAGAAGAAGGGTAGGTTTTTGTATCCCACTTTTCTCTACCTTGGGGAGTCTCACAGCATCTTATAATCCTCTTCCCTTCCTCTCCCTACAAGGGACATGTTGTGAGGAAGGTGGGGCTGCAAGAGTCCTGAGAGAATTGTGACCGGCCCAAGATCACCCAGCAAACCTTGTTCTCCAGATTTGAGCCCACCACTTTTAACCACTATACCATGCTGGCTCCCAGTTATATTAGTGCAGCTAACTATAGATATAGATGACCCGGTTAATAGGGTCAGCTTTCACTGTAATCCTTTATTCTACAAGAAGGGAATAAATGGTTAGATATCTTTCTAAAAGAAGGTTCTGTGAACTCCATTTTTAATCTTTTTCAGTCTTTCTTGCATTGAAGGTAATAACAGATAGTACTAAATTCATACTACAGCCTTGTGCCGTAGGTTGTTTAGCACAATTAAGGAAGATTCATCCATAACTTGTTTTACATATACCATCTCTCCAGATTTCATAAATCATGGTCTGAGAATTTTGGAGGGTTAAGTGAAAAGGAAGTTTATGCCACCCTCTTGGATATGTAGGCTGTCAAAAACCCAAAATGACCTGTTGGTATCTTTAGAGCCAGGTTCAGATTTGGCGGAAAAACGTTTAAGATTAAGAGTAAGGCATGGGTCTAACATGAGCAGAGGCAAACAATGGCTGATTTTTCAGGATGCCATGCCTTACTTATGTATTTCTCATTATGCATAATCTAGAATATATTCTCCATTATTGAGAGATCTTGTCAAGTGGGGTGGCTTCTAGTTTTTCTGTTACTTTTAATGTACAGAGAAAGCAATTTATGGTGGTATACAAAGTTAGCTGCAGTCCTGCTCTGAAGGATATAGGGCATGACCTTGAACTCTATAGTTTAAATCTCAATTTCACTAGGTGGCAATGGTCAATTTCATGTCACTCAGCCTCAATCCTCCATTGTAAGGTGGAGGGCTAACCAAGCAAAGTGTGCTGAAATTAAGTAGAACTTGAGCAATTTGAAAAGATTCTGCAATCTCGACATGTGCTTTCTTACAGCCTGATCCTGCCCATCTTTATTTGGAAGTCACACTGATACAATCTCAAATTGGGCTCAGTTCCAGGTAAACTGTATGCATGCAGTAGGAATATAAACATCATTAACGAGGATCTAAAACCACTCTAGTTAAAAAGAATCACCTTCCTCTTGATGTCACCCCCTTCAGAAAGCTCTCTTCCACTCAGATAATGGGAGCTGGGCTGGCAGCTAGAAGGGCCCTCGATTGATTTCCAGCTCATAATGACTGCTTATTATTCTTGCCAATCACAAATATTTAATGAAACCTTGCAACACTGTAGCTAAATGGACAATTATTGATGTTTATATGAGGGGAAAGGCAACTTAGGAGAATGAAGAAGCTGTGCCTGTGAAAAGGAATGCACTTATGAAAGTGCTGAAAACCAAACCAGTTTCGTTGATGACTTTTAATGACATAGAGATGGAATGAGGAGCGTGCTAATCAGATGCCGGTAATTAAAAAAAAAAGTTGGAAGGAATAGTAAAACATTCGAGCATAGTTGAAAATTCAAAATGACTTGGAACAGTTTAAGCAATTCATCTAAATTAGAAAAGAAAACCCCTGGAAATAAAACGGAAACACACATAAAATGCAGGCAAAAAAAATCCAGAGTCTAGGGCAATAGCTCAGTGTGGGAGTTGATGCTCCCTAAAAAGGCAGAGGATTGGATTAGCAGAATAGGGACCTCTAAGAATAGCAAGGGGTTGTCTGTAATGAGAAGGGGTGGAAACTGGTGAAAACTGCCAATTTAGAATGAATCCAACCCAGAGAGTAGCATCAGTCACCCACTAGTTTGTGAGTAGGACTGGAATTTAGAAGTTGCAGGAAGCTGCATGAGTTATTCATGTCCATTATGTTGAATAGCGCTGGAACGTATAACAGACTGTGGCCCCGGTCACATGACAAAGTTGCTGTGGGAGAGGCACGGATGGTGGGCGGATTATCCGGGCGCAATCACACCCCAACATCTGGGAAGTGGAGCGCACCTGTGGTTTACCGCTGAACATGCACGTTAAAAAACTAGTACCTCCGAAGTACTAGTAAACGTTTGCCACGGGCTGCCTCCAGACTCCCGTGGTGTGATCGCGTCGGCGTGCGGCATTCTCCTCTGGTCCCTCGTTTACCCGCCGGCGCCGAGGGAAGGACCTGTGGTTTGCCGCCGGCGCGCCTGATCGTGTAATCGCGGATCAAACTGCGCCGGGGCAATTAGCCACACCTCCCCCCACGATATCCGGCCCGTGTGACCGGGGCCTGAGTGTGTGTGTTCCCCACCCCCCTGTACACAAGTATAGAATATCCTGGAATGTCCACTTTAAAGGGATTTTGGATACCAGATCTAGGAAAGACCTCTGCTTACAGCTGGTGCCAATCCCAAGTAGACAGTACATCAGCCTATCTACATTTTATTGATTGGGTGCAAGGTAACAGTGATAAATGATAAAGAATTCTCATTACACTAGTGTTATGTGGTTATTGCTTTTTTATATCATGTAGCAACAAAAAGATGCTCGGTGGGAGTTCCATTTTAATTTCATTAGCTAACGGCATAGGTTTCAGAACCCACTCCAAACAGCCCATCCTTTGCAGTTGAATTCTAACAATTTTAGCACTGAGGAGAATGACTTAAGACAGCAAGAGACTTAGGCTGCAATTTTATGCACATTTAGGCAGCTTAAATCACACTGAATTGAATGGGATTTTTAAGCATCCAATCCATGTGCAGGATTTTGCGGCCTTATCCCCTTAGAAATAAAGTCCTGTGTTGTGCAGCATAAAAAAGATATGCCAGTGAACACAGGATTACCTTGCGTCTTTTTATCATGGAGAACAGAAGCAGTATGGAGGAAAGATTTATTGTGTATTCATTTCAAGCTGACCAAGCAGTTTATAAGACATTAAAATAATAATTTATTTCCAGAGAGAAAGTGTTCTTGATGGAATGTCATTAATTGCTTAATTATTTGAGGCAGGAGCTGTACTCAGCAATTTTTTCGGCTTTTATATGGTTTTATTTAAGTAATTCACTATGAAAGCATTCTTGCATTAGAAATGGATGATGAACCTGCTGAGCAAATTGCTGATATTTCAGCTCTTTGTCTATCCCCAGAATTTGCAATAGGTTTCTGAATATTAAAAAAGATTAATTCCTTCCCATCAGATTTTTTTAAAAAAATACAATGCTGAGTTAAATTTCTTAGGGGTTGAGGAAAGCAGGATAAAGAGAAAAAAGGTTTTGCTTAAAGAATATTTAGCACCTACTAAATCAAGTACTTTTGCCAAGACCCATACAATTGATCCTGTCTATTGTGTTCCTTAATGTGTATGTGCTTTCTGACAGTATGAGGTTGCAACCACAGGGAAGAAATTTCCACATTTCTTGATATGTATATGTGAACAGGTCCTTGGTATTATCAATTTAAACCAGCCTTAGTAGTAAACATGCTTTTTAGTCCCACCTGCTTCTTATTTTATTTAATAAAATATCCCATGATATTAGGTATTACAAATAAGATCACTATCTTGCCATTGACCTTGTATCAGATTGCTGTTTTTGAGGGGAAGTTCATCCTTTAATACATTCTTTGATACGTATAAGTTCCGGTTACATGTATGTAAGGACCAAAGTTTGAGCAGAGAATCTGTGAAACTGAAATAGTAGGGAATACTTCAAAAAAAAGGATATTGATGAAAGCAAGACATGTGATACAAAAGCATGAAGAAGGAACTTGCAAAAATAAATTGTAGAATAATATATTTTTTATATAAATTAACAAAATAGTAACCAGAAAGAATACTATATTTTGTCTTGTTTACTTCAGTGTTGTCATTTGTTCAGCTAATCACCTTATTCACCACATAATATTAGCAAGCCTTGTAGTGAAATAGTAGTTTCCTCAAAGCTGATGGCTCTATGGATACTACAACACTGTTTGGCTGAGCTCCTAGTCTTGTTCTCTGTGGCCATTCAGTCATCTTTGCCAAAATATGAAGGGTTTGCATTTTTGCTGCATCACACCTGTATCTTTAAAGATTTGCCATTTCCCTTTTTGTTACATGTTTTATTTATAATCAGGTGAAAAAGATTGTTCGTTACAATGTAAGCCGTGTCTTTCAGTTAAATTCCTTCATTTGAAGTACCAATATTGAATAAGGGTGTACAGAACTTAAACATATCCATATTTTCTTAAAGAATTATGCCAGTTTAGCAAATGTATACTTATTTGGGTTGATTGATACAGATTGCACATTGGTTTTGGTGGGTGGGCTCTGTTTTGATGGTTTCCATCTTCGATTGGCCTCCTCCCTCTCTCCCCTCTCCCACTTTCCTTCTCATCAAACAACTATACCTTACTCCCCCTGAGATTTTATGCTATCTCTTAGCTGTACAGTGGGATATATTTATTTATTGTGTATTTTATTGTACTTATTGTAATTATGTATTCGTATTATGAATGTAATGTTTTCACAAATGATGTTACTCACTCTGAGCTTGGTTCGAGGGACAGTGGGTTATTAATAACAACAACAACAACAACAACAAGTATTGCTGTATTTACAGTCTACACTTCAAGAACTGGAAACATAAGTGCCATCCTCTTGAGAAAGCAGTGGGCATTTCTCTCCTTTCCATCAAATTGAACCATATTCTAGGATTATTATTTCCAGGCTTCTCTGAGAGGATTAGAAGTGTTTATGCCAAAACATTATCTCTTGAGTATTTAGGTTGCTGTGAATGTTGTGAGTTAGTGAAGACAAGCCTCTGTCCTTGGTACTGGATATACACAGGATGTATCAGAGGATACAAAAGATGTCTGGGGTTGTATGTTTGAAATTAATGAGAATATTAGGAAAATGTGCAAATGAGAAGTTGGGTCCTATCAGAGTATCCCACTAATGGTGATGAATTGCTCCAGTGGAAAGCTCCTTGTGACAGAGGAGGACACACACCAATGTTAGTGGAACATTTGGATCAACCCAGTGTTCTAATAAAAATGAAGCTTATCCATTAGCTTTCTCCACCTATATATATAAAAGAAAGTCCCCTCACGGTAAAATCAACACCCAGGCTAAACTGTTGGACCTAGAGACACCAAATTCGGGGAGAGCGCTCCTACCATGGCGTAGGTGCTTGCTAAGAAGTGATTTTTAGAAATTCGACCCCTAAGTGGGTCAAAAGGGGGAAATGTGCTCCCCCCATTGATTCCTATGTGGCTGCCAGGCAGCTGACTCTCTGCACTCCCCACTCTCTGATTGGTCAGCTGCAGAGCTCAGTGTTCTGAGGTAAAAAAACCCCAAAAGTTACAGGGGACTGCACAGAGCTAGTGACAGTTGAGGAAATCAGGAGTGGCCAAGAACCACTTGTGAGGTGAAGCAAAGCTGCTGGCCCAGCTTCCAACACACTCCCCCCACGTCCTATACCTAACAGGCAGTTGTCTGTCAAGTGCAGCCCCACCTCCACAGTGACTTCTAATACTCCTCCCCCTTCCCCCTCCTACACTGGACAGGCAGTTGCCTGTCACGTGTAGGAGAAGAGGTGCGATGGCTTCCAACTTGGTCCACTGCTTTTTAACTTGTTCATTAATGATTTGGAGTTGGGAGTAAGCAGTGAAGTGGCTAAATTTGTGGATGATACGAAGTTGTTCAGGGTGGTGAAAACCAGTGAGGATTGTGAGGCACTCCAAAGGGATCTGTCAAGGATGGGCACGTGGGCGTCAACATGGCAAATGGGGTTCAATGTGGCCAAGTGCAAGGTGATGCACATTGGAGCCAAAAATCCTAAATATAAATACACATTGATGGGGTCTGAACTGGCAGAGACTGAACAAGAGAGAGAGATCTTGGAGTTGTAGTAACTCACTGAAAATGTCAAGACAGTGTGTGACTGCAATAAAAAAGGCCAATGCTTTGCTGGGGATTATTAGGAAGGGTATTGAAAACAGATCAGCCAATATCATAATGCCCCTATATAAATCAATGGTGCAACCTCATTTGGAATACTGTGTGCAGTTCTGGTCACCACACCTTAAAAAGGATATTATAGCTTTGGAAAAATTGTAGAAAAAGGCAACTCAAATGATAAAAGGGTTGGAACACTTTCCCTATGAGGAAAGGTTAAAGTGCTCAGGGCTCTTTAGCTTGGAGAAACGACGACTGAGGGGTGACATGATCAAGGTTTATAAGATTATGCATGGGATAGAGCAGGTAGAGAAAGAGGTACTTGCAAGTGATGCTCTGTCTTCTTGGTGCTTGGGGGGTCAACAGTGGGAGGGCTTCTAATATCCTGGCCCCACTGGTGGACCTCCTGATGGCACCAGGTATTTTTTTTCCACTGTGTGACAGAGTGTTGGACTGGATGGGCCTTTGGCCTGATCCAACATTGGCATCTCTTATGTTCTTAACACACTCCCCCCACCTCCTACACCTGACAGGCGGTTGTCTGTCAGGTGCAGCCCCACCTCCACAGTGGCTTCTAATACTCCTCCCCCCTCCCTGTCCTGCACTGGACAGGCAGCTGTCTGTCAGATGTAGGAGAGGAGGTGGGATGCTTACAGCTGCTGGGGAAGTTTTTCTCAGCATGATTGCCTTATCACTGCTGCTGGCTCAGCCTCCCTGATGCCTTTAAATACGATCCCGCCCAACACCAGACAGGCCGGTGTCTGTCAGGTGTAGGAGCAGGGCCAGGGTATGAATGTTTATGGGGAGAGTAAAGTACATTTCTAGGAGCCATTTCAATGGGTGCCTCCCTCATGAACCTGAAGAAATGTCCACCGCATCACCACTCCCTCACACCAACTCCCCCTCACACCTCTCACCTTTTACTGCCCCCAAGAAAGCTCCTGGCAAACGTCAAGCCAGATACACCAATGCTACAAAGAGGAGGCAACTTAGGAATGCGGCGAAGACATTTGCACATAGTACTCCTGCAGTGCACTGAGCTGCACAGGCCAAGTACCAGCAAGATCACCCTGAGGTGCTCAGAACAGCAGAGTCTCCATATGAGCAAAACAATCCAGGAACACAAGTAGAGAGACCATAACTTTCGTGGAAGGTAGCAGGAGTTGACTTAACAGGCGACTGCTTCTTAAATGGACAGTTCTATGTGGCCTGCTCCAGAGTGAGCTCATGAAGCAGCCTGGTGATCCTAGCACCTGAGGGCAGAACCATGAATGTGGTCTAGAGAGAGGTCCTTCAGCAGAGAAAAAAAGAAGTATGTATGTCTCGCTTCATTTCTTACACTACAATCTTCTCCGTTAGAATTCCTACAACAAATCTCACATTTCAAATTTCACATCATCAGTATTGTAACTGGATTTACGGAACTTAAATACCGTAGCGAAGCACGGGTAGCAGGCTAGTCTTATATATGCTGTATTTCGTTGGATGATGGCAGAAAAGGTGGCATTGATGTCTTTCATTTGCATGTTAGAACAAATATATATAGGCCTTATTTGCATAGTCAACGTTGTGTTAAAACTTTCTTCAAAACTAATAGTATTTAGATTCATTTCAAAGCAGTGTTCTGGTTTTCTAATAGGCTTTTTTCCCTGTTCCAGATTTGGAACTTTCCTTCAGATTTTGTAAATGGCTGTACATGTGTATTTTCAACCATTTCACAGCAAAAGAAAAACAGTTCTGTGCCCAAAGCAATGGGGCTATTTTGGCTATTTTAAGTGGTGGAAATAGACCTAGGCAATAAGAATAAGTGACACAGCTTATTTGACATAATAGCTAAGTTGTCATGGGTGGCTTCTTTAATGGTTCCGAAATTTCTCCAAGTCTGCGATTCTATGCTTGCATATTTGGGAGTAAACCCCATTCAACTAAGATGGTACATTACACATTTTAGTGTCCTTTGAAGCATATGTTTCTTTATCTATGCATCATTCTGAATTTGTCAGTTTTTTAAAAAAACAGTTAATTTAAAATAATTAATACTTATGATTTTCTATTTCTGCTTGCTTCAGAAATAAAATAGGCATATATTGAATGTCTGGTGTTTGTAAAATCAAAGCAAGCAGGTCTAGTATAGCCAGTCTTCGACTCTAAGACAGGTACACCCTCTTATCAACAGCAATGTCCTAGTTGGCATCCTTAGTAAAAAAGGAAAACAACTGTACCAGTTAAACTAGTGGCCTGTCAAGCTTCTTGTCAAGCTTCTTGTCATTTAAGCCCTGCATTGCCTGGCATCATTTAGCATACGTGGCCATAAGAAAGAGGCTTTTTCCGTAGTGGGACTTCATCTATTCAAGAAGCTCCCTGCAACAGTTTGCTTAGTACCAGATTTAGCTGAATGCAGCTTTCCAATGCTATCCTAAGCAAAGTTGAATCTTCTAAGCCCATTGACTTCATTGATTTAGAACTGCATAGCTCTGCTGAGGATGACACTGCTGGTCTTCCAAGTATTTGGCAATAAATTGTGTTTTATGGTTGATCCATGTTGACATATCCTACTGCCTTTGTGTGCCTTTAGTATTTTAGTATCTATGGTTGCATTTGTGTTAATAATCTTATTCTGAACTGCCTACAGAACTTCTGTTGAGCGTCAATCTTTAAATCTTTATGTATGGAATCCCTTTATGGTCTGTGGATATGTAGATGCCAGAGTGGATCTGTGGTTCTTTTAAATCTCTGTCTTATCCTTTCATAATCATCTGTGGTATAGCCTTGCCATATACTAGTCCTTTTAGCTGATTAATGGCCATATCCTACTGCACTTAAACAGTACTAAGGCTGCTGAGGCAACTGAACTTACTGTCTGGTGCTACCTGCTGTGTAAGCTTTACAAAGAAGGTAATGCATTGAATTTCCAAATCATTTGTCCTGGTAGACTTGCACTGTAAAGGTATCTGTTCTAGAAGCCTGAGTGGTTTAATAATTTGCTTACAGCATACATAAGTATTTGTGAAGTACTAAAATTACCACAGAAATCCTGCTGCAGTCATGAAAATAAAACCTAAGATCTTATTTATTTATTTATTTACTTGTTTCGATTTCTATCCCACCTTGCCTGACAAGCAGGCTCTTGAATAGAAGTGTTATTTTTCAGAGGCTTCCAGTCCACAGATCCTTGTTAGTACACAAAAAGGTGAGCAGTAGACTTGCCCCTTTAAAATTTCACATTTGAATCTGGTGCCACCAGGAAAAAATGAGTTGTGTGTTCAGTGCAAGTGTGAAAGGAAAAGACATGGCTTACATTCCACTGGGTAGGGGTTCTGAAATAAGAGGCTAGGTTAGTTTTGGGGAAGTCTGTCTTTTAAATTTATTTATTTATTTTTTGGATTTCTACCCCGCCCTCCCAGCCAAGGCCAGCTCAGGGCGGCTTACATAAAATCAATACATAGTTTACAATAAAACGTGAATATCAATTAAAGTCAAAACAATTCTAAAATCATTAACTGTACAACATAATAAAGTGCTAGTGATATTAATTCCAGATAGCTGTAATTATTCAGTTCATTCTTCTCATAGTCAGTTCTTCGGTCTTCTTTTAATTATTCTTCCGGTGGCTGGATCAAGCTGTTATTAAAAGTACCAGGGGAACAAACGGCTCTCTCACCTTCAGCCCTCAATTGTTAGCAGTGGTGGTTAACAGTGGTGGCGGCTCCAAAAGCCTGGCGGGCCCTGATATCCTCTGGGAGCTCATTCCACCAGAGTGGAGCCACCACTGAGAAAGTCCTGGCCCTGGTTGTTGCCAACCTGGCCTCCTTGAGACTTGGGGGAGCAGTTGGTTCTGGGCCCCTGATCGCAGTACTCTCTGGGAAACATGTGGGGAAAGGCAGTCCCTCAGGTATGTAGGTCCCTGACCATAAAGGGCTTTAAAGGTAAGAACCAGCACCTTGAAACAAATCTGGTATGCTATCGGCAGCCAGTGCAATTCCTTTAGCACAGGCTGGATGTGTTCCCAAGCAGGGAGGTCCTATCAATAGCTTGGCCGCAGCATTCTGCAGCAGCTGCAGCTTCCGGATTTGAGACAAGGGCAGCCCCATGTAGAGAGCATTACAGTAGTCCAATCTCAAGGTGACCATCGCATGAATCACTGCTACTAAGTTGTTGCGTTCGAGGAAGGGAAACAGCTGCCTGATCAGCCAAAGACGGTAAAAGGCCGATTTGGCAGTGGCTGCTACCTGGGCCTCCATTAAGGAGGCATCTAGGAGCACTCCCAAACTCCTAACCTCCGGCACTGGCACCAAAGGAGCCCCATCAACGGTCAGGTGTGGGATCCCTACCCTCGGACCGCCCCGGCTCAGACACAGGACTTCCATCTTCATCAGCTTCAGTCAGCTCAGTCTAAGCCGGCTGAAGTCTGAAGTCAGTCTCATGTCAAAGTCTTTCTCCACATGTGTAAATCTTAGATGTCAATGACAAATGTGTAGCTTTCCATGTGTATGAAGGTTTTGTGGAAGTACATCCTGAGTTCTAAGGAAGATTGAGCTCTGTACTTTCATGAAAATTTACATTGGCTGTTAGACAAACATTTTGCTCTCTAGACCATTCCAAAACAGATGGCACAGAGAGTTGTTTTGAGTGCAGCAAGACTCCAGTTGCAGCAGCAATGCCTTTTGCCACTTAAAGGTGTGTTATATACAGCTCAGGAGAAGTGTGGAGGCAACCTCCGATCTACTGAGACTGACTGGAGGGAGCTACCTAAGATTCACTTTGATTCCTGTCATTACACTTCTGTCAATTAAATGTACATCCAAATCATGTGGCTCTCTCAGTACTTTCTATTGCAGAATTTTCTTAAGAGGGGAAACATGATTGATCTCATGGTCAGTCAGAAGCAATCAAGTAAATTTAAGTATTGCATACATGTAATAGAAATGATACTGGACATTTTTTTTAATGACAACATCTAGAAACAGATGTAATGACATACATAAATTGTTTTAAAATTATCTAAAGTGAGAGGGTTAAACCGCAGCACAGTGCACAAATTTTGTAAGATCTTCATTTCAGACTCCATGGGTTACAGAGTAGCCCTTTAAAAAGGCGAGTGTGTTTACAGAATGCACAAATGAATCCTGCTCTCAGAAATGTAGGTCACTCAGTGACCTCCCAGTAGAATGAGGCAGCAGTTTAACAGCGCAACTGACAGCTCAGCAGCAGTAAGCCTTACAGTCTCCAGGAAACTTGCCTTGACAAATGTAAACACATTATATCCTGTATTTCACTTACTTATTTAATTATTTTCCCAGTTGCCACAGCAGGAGCCACAAACTGTCACTCTGAGTCTCCTTCCCTCACTCCTTGTCACCAAAAGGAAGTATTTTGTAAGATATTTAATATGTTATGGAGAAGATCATGAGACAGCTGAATTTTGAAATGAAATTGTAGTAGTGGTGGAGGGATCTTTGAATAAGACAGGATAAAGAAGATGTCTTGGTTTTCCATTCCTTGTTGCTTCACCCAACAAGTTATCTTTCAGAGCCATTTTATCTATTACGTGATGGCTGCAGACATAAGTGCCATTGTGTACACATACAGCACAGATTCACGGTTATGATTGATTAATCGCAGTACATTTATTACCTGTTGGTGTTAATTTTATCAGTAGAATTAAGAAATACTGCATGTATCCTTTAAAGGAGTAACATATAAATGCAAATCATATGGTGTAGCTGAATCTGACAAATGTGAGGAGGAGGAGGGATTTATACCCCACCCTTCACTACCCAAAGGAGTCTCAGAGTGGCTTACAATCTCCTTTCCCTTCCCCTCCCCACAACAGTCACCCTGTGAGGTCGGTGGGGCTGAGAGAGCTCTGAGAGAACTGCCCTTGAGATAACAGCTCTGAAAGAACTTGTGACTGACCCAAGGTCACACCAGCAGTTGCATGTGGAGGAGTGGGAAATCAAACCCGGTTCTCCCAGATCAGAGTCTGTGCCCCTAACCACTACACCAACCTGGCTGTTAGAGATCTTACAACAAAAATGCCAGTGTGTTTGGGACAAAACAGAATCTTCCTTGGCTGATACCTAGAAGCTGACAAAATAGAACCAAAACCAGTCCTACAAGTCATCCCTGTCTGCAGGGTGGACAGTTATGGGATCAGCACAGACTAGGCTGTCTGTGATCCCCAAAATGACTGTTGTTCCTCTGATGGTGTATACGTCTGCTCTGGGGTGTGAGAGGGTAACAGTAATTGTGGTCTGCCTAGTCTGAGGCCTCTTTTCTGCAATATTTTTAACATTAACTGAAACAGCTCGAAGCAGGCTTCTTTCAGTGACACATTTTCACCATCACCATAATGGCACAGCAGTTCTTTACATGGGTTTTTCTATGTAGTATGGATATTCCATTTCTTATGGCACCGAAGTTGATGTGGAAACTCTACAGATTGGTTGGAACAAATCACTCAGTAGTGGTGCTCTGCATTAACAGGAGTAAGATAAGTCACCAAACGCAGGTGATTTCAAGCAGACATCACCCTCCGGGCTCCCTAAAAAGAAACTCATGTGCTGTTATTATATTAGTTTTCCCAATTGTTTAATTATACTTATTTAAAAATGGGTGTATACACCACCTTCATGACTGAACAGTTTTTTTTTTAAGTTGGTAGTGTTTGATTTAGACCAGGAAGACCTGTCTTCAGATTCCTTCCCCCTCAATCAAATTTGTTAGGGGCCAGTGGGCTTATTATTCTCTCACACCGAACTGAAGTGGAGATAAAATTCGGAAAATGAAGAGCCATGCAGAGAGAGCATGAGCTCCTAAGAGAAAAGTTGAATTAGAAATGTGTATTATGTCCTTGTTTATTTTAGTACTTTGTGCTTTTTCTTGTTCACAATCAGTAAGCACCTTCCAATATAGTTTAGTTAGACATAATGAATTTTTACATTTTTTTTCTTCTTGCCTGTTTAAAGATTTTCTTGACTATCTTTTTTTTTAACAGAGAAGACTCCATTACACTTGGCATTTTAGGCATTTTAAAAAAGTACTACTGATGTTTCAAGAATAAAATGTTTGCATGTACACTGTCTTGATACATACATAAAAAAATTAAGTACATCTGCCCTTTGTTATGCGTTCACTCAGTACCAGTTGTGAGACACAGGGGCACCACTGAATTAATATATTTTTTTCTTGGATGTGATTTTTGTTGCATTCCTCAACAGGTCCCATTTTGTTGTTCACTTAATGTGATGCAAGGAAAAACAGTAGTGTTCTGAGCCAAAATGAAGTATAGATTTCCTTTCCAACAGCCTTGGGCTCTGCCTCTTGCAGATAGAATAGTCTTTTGTTTTCCATTTCACTGAGAAAATGTGTTGGTTTGGAACTGCATCACTCTAATACAGTTATATAACCTGGTCTCTGGTTTACACATGAACACACACTGGAAATTGAATTATGGCCCAGGACAGGTATAATTTGGTTCCTAGTGACCATTTTTTATGAGCAAGGGCTCCTCAGTAGATAGAGAATTGATTTGAAACCATTGCTAGGAGCTTCACTTTTTTAGTGACTCATACTCAACCTGCTGGGCCTGAAAAAGATATTTATATTAATATTGCTATGATTTTCCATGTGTGTTAGTACAATTTTGACCACTGAAGAAGGTCCTTTGGGCCAAAACATGTTGGGTCCTTTGGCTAATATGCATGTGTAACCATTATTGTGATTCTTTGTTACTGGATGTGCAACTTCACCTTGTTGCTGTATCCACCCTGGCCTCCATTCAGCAAGGGGACTTTATGGCATCCATAGACCTATTGGAAACGTATCTGCAGGTACCAATTCGGGAAGCACACCGCAAGTTTCTCAGGTTCGCCTACCATGGAAACCACTACCAGTATCGAGCCCTCCCCTTCAGCTTGAAGTCCTCACGGAGGGTATTCATCAAGATCCTAGTGGTCCTGGTGGCTTATCTGAGAACCAAGGGAGTGTCATTGTTCCCATACTTGGACAACGTCCTAGTCAAAGCCACCTCATTCCAACTGGCTGTGCAGGCACTAGAGATCATGATAGAGGTACTCAGGAATCACGGGTTTGTGATCAACGTGGAAAAGAACTCGTTAGTACCGAAACAATCCCTTCTACATCTAGGGGTGCAGATACAGGTAGGGACAGAGCTTTTCTTTCTCAAGAAAGACAACAGAAACTGCAGCAACTGACACAGGCGGTCATAGGCTCACAAAAAGTGGAAGTCATGGTCCTGGCACAACTACTGGGGATGCAAGTGTCATGCCAGGAGATTCTGCAATGGTCCAGGTTTCATGCACAACCTCTGCAACGCTTTCTCCTCCCCTTTCAGGGGACGGTAGCACAGAAGAAGGTCAGAAAAAGTAAGCCTATCACAATCGGTGAGGCAACAGTTACATTGGTGGCTAGAACCAAACCACTTTTCTGAGGGGATGCCACTCAGAGATCCAGACCGGGTGGTAATGATGACAGATGCAAGCCTATTTGGTTGGGGGGCACATGCGAAGGGGAGAATGATCCAAGGCACATGGACCCCGTCGGAGAGGACAAACAGCATGAATTTCCTGGAACTGAGACAATCAGACTGGCTCTAGAGACGTTCCAAGGCTTGATCGAGGGTTGTCATATATTAATCCAGATGGACAACATGACAGCAAAGGCTTATGTCAACAGGCAAGGTGGGACTCACTTCAAGCGTCTACATGAAGAAGTGAGTCAACTAAAACGGTGGACAGAGGATCACATACAATCAGTAAAAGCAATTCATGTGGCAGGTCAGGAGAACACTGTGGCAGACTGGCTGAGTCGTCAATGGGCAGATCAATCAGAGCGGACGCTCAACAGGGCAGTGTTCTCTCAACTCTGCCAGAGGTTTGGATCACCAGAAGTGGACCTATTTGCTATAGAACAAAATCGTCAGATGGAGAAATTTGTGTCAAGAGTAAAAAAGCCTCTAGCAATAGGCATGGACGCACTACATCTTGAATGGCCCAGAGTGCTGTTGTATGCCTTTCCACCAATCCAAATCTTTCAGAAAGTAATCCAAAGAGTAATAAACCAGAGAGCAGAAATTATCCTAGTGGCCCCATTTTGGCCCTGGCGGGCATGGTTTCAAGGCTTGAAGAGACTGTCGGTTGGGGAGCCATGGCGCCTGCCTCCGGTGGCAGATCTTCTGATGCAGGGGGTGATGATCCATCCACAGCCGAGATTATTAAAACTCACAGCCTGGAGGTTGTGCGGCAACAGTTGTCAGTTTGTCTTTTCAGTGAAGGGGATTGGAGGCTTGGAGAATGACTGGGAAGCCAGGGGACAAGCCCCTCCCCTCTGGGAATCTGTTAGCCCCGCCTTTGGAGAGGAGGAGCTGAATGGCAGGGGGCACCCTCTCCCATATGGGGGTGTGCGGCAGGAGCATCAAAGCGGTGGTGGAAGCAGTGGCATTGGCGAAAAATGGTGCCGACGGTGGAATGGCGAGGCATCGGATCGACGGAGCGAGGCAGTGGAGTGACGGAGGCAGAGACGGAGGCGGAGCCATAGAAGGACGTGCTGATGCGCACAGGTGCAGCGGAGCTGGATCGGACGTTAGCTGGGCTGTAAGTCGATGCGAACCACGCATTAGAGGAGCCTGCCTAGAAAGAGAGCCGCCAGACCAAAAAAGACCACGGCAGACACTAGGGACGCCAGGAACATCGGAGCACCGACGCCCGAAAAGACAGCCCGGGAACAAGCCGAGAACAGCGAGCCCTGCCACCTGGGTGCCGGTAGGTAGCCCCGACCCCTGTAAACATGTGGCCTTAGTTAGGGAAACATTCGGAACTGTGTAAACCGCTCAGAGACCCTTCGGGGTTTGGAGCGGTATAGAAATCTAATGTATAAATAAATAAATACAAATCCCAGGTGTAAGGAGTCTGGAGGACTGCACCACTCTGGACCACCGAGAAGGAAGCTTCATGGTAAGTGGAGATAAATCTTCCATTTTCCCTGCATAGTTCAAGATCTGTAGTGTCATTTTTTTTAAAGTAAATTCAGTGTAATTTTTAAAAATTATTCCTTGTTTTAATTTCAATTGCTCTTGAATACATGAAGCTGCCTTATATTGAATCAGATCCTTGGTCCATCAGGGTCAGTATTGTCTACTCAGACTGGCAGTGGCTCTCTAGGGTCTCAGGTAGAAGCCTTTCACATCACTAACTGCCTGGTCCTTTTAACTGAAGATGCCATGGGTTGAACATGAGGCCATCTGTATACCAAGCAAATGCTTTACTACTGAGCCACATTCTCTCTGTCTTCTGTTCCAGCCTGTTTTCATCCTTCAAGAGAACTGTATCAGCAGCCAGATTTCAGTCCAGATTTTGCATATTTAGCCTCTGGTAGTGCTAGAATAGCAACACATGTTTTGAACACCACCCATTGGTGTATGGAAATCAAAACTGAAGGTTTTGTTAGAGTTTTGCTGAGTTCAAACGCTTGTGCGATGTTTTGTGTCAGTTTGGTAGGCCCAAATAGAAGTATTTCTTGTTTAAGTGGTCAGATCCTTATATGACTCAGAACTATGGTGATTGTATTACACTGCCCCATGCTTAGCTGTCTAGAAATGTTGGCATGGTTCAGAGAGGAAAAAAGCAAGCCATAGTTTGTTCAGGGTTTACAGTCTTAGTTCAGAGTATGCAGCAAAAGTCATACTTTGGTAGAACACATATTTATCATTTATGTCCCACCTTTCTTCCCAGTGGGGACCCAAAGTGACTTACATTGTTCTCCTCTCTTCCATTTTATCCTCACAACAATCATGTGAGACAGGTTAGGCTGCGTGTGACTGGCCCAAAGAGATTTGGCAAGTTTCAGTGGCAGACTGGAGATTCAGACTTGGGGCTCCCACATCCTAGTCTGACAATCTAACCACTACACCACACTGCCTGTCATGTAACAGCAAAGTATGGTTTTACTAAAGTGAAAAGCAACAACTATTCAACCAGTGCATTACTTTCTCATGCAAGTAAAGTGATGCTCATAATCTTAAAACAGAGACTGTGTTACCATTTATGAAATTAGAAATGCCAGATGTCCACACTGGATTCAGAAAAGGCACTAGAGATCATATTGCAAATTTACATTGGCTACCGAAGCATACAAGAGAAATTCAGGAGAAAATGAGCTTGATTACAGCAAATCTTTTGACTGTGTGGATCATGAAAAGCTATGGTTGGTTTTAAAAGAAATGGGTGTGCCACACAATATCTGGTTGTTTTAATACACAACCTATATTCTGAACAAGAGGCTACTATTAGGGCAGAATACAGAGGGAGAGGATGGTTTCCAATTGGCAAAGGTGTCAATGAAGACTTGAAACGACTACTGGTGAAGGTTAAAGCAGAAAGTGCCAAAGCAGGATTACAGCTGAACATCAAAAAGGCAAAAGTAAGGACTACTGAGGAATTACACAACTTTAAGGTGGACAATGAAGAAATTGAAATTGGTAAAGATTTTCTGTTCCTTGGCTCCATCATCAACCAAAAGGGAGACTGCAATCAAGAAATCGGAAGGAAATTGAAACTGGGAAAGGCAGGCATGAAGGAGCTATAAGTATAAGTATAAGGATGTGTCTCTGGCTACTGAGATCAACATAAGTCATACATAGTATTCCCCATTACTCTATAGGGGTGCAAAATTTGGACAGTGAAGAAAGTTTACTAATTCGAAATATGCTATTGGAGGGGGGGGGTTTACGGATACCCTGGACTGCCAAAAAGTCAAATCAGTGGGTTCTAAATCAAATCAAGCTTGACATCTCCCTTGAAGCATTAAAATGACTAAACTGAGGCTATGGTGCTTTAATCACATTATGAGAAGACATGAGAAGACAAGAGCAATAATGCTAGGAAAAGTTGAAGGCATCAGGAAAAGAGGAAGATCCAACAGAATATGGATTGACTCAGTCACGGAAGCCACAAAGGCCCTCAGTTTGCAGGACCTGAGCAAGCCTGTCACCCATAGGATGTTTTTGAGGTCATTAATTCATAGGGTTGCCATAAAGCAGAAGCTACTTAAAAAATCTCTAATTTACTCTGACCATTCAAGGGTGGAGAGAAGGGAGTGTGCAAAGACAGAAGTCACTCATATAACACTTGAACTATGATTTGGCATTATGTATGAATCATGTCACTGTTCGTAAACTTCATTTGAAGATGACTGATGCTTTTGAATAAAGCGTAGTACATGTACTGCTTACGGTAACGGGGATAAAAATCTGTCATTACTTCCTCTAAAAAATCTCTTTGAATCCCCACCTGCTGCTAGCAGAAGGAGTTTTCACTGTAGAGTTTTAGACAAATGTTTTTCTTGTCATTGTGAGGTCTCTGATGGAAGCTTGTGAAGGAAGATGGTAAGACAAAACTTCCTTTTAGCTAACTTTCCCTGGAAAGTCAAAACTTAGTCTTTCCCCGCCCCCCCAAAAAAGCTGGTCATTAACCATAGCATCTACCCTTTCTGTCTCTTTCAGATTCATTTTAAAATATGTTTCAGAATGTTTTGTGCTAGAAGAAACAAGATCTGCCTCAGATATTCTTCACAGTCAGGCTGTAAAATTATACACTTTGTTTATACAGAAACTTAAAAACAGCAATAAACCGCAAAAAAGACAAAAAACCAAAATTGAATCCAAATCAGCCATCCTGACTGATGCAGTGTCAATTTATTAGCGAGTAAAAGTAATTGATGAGTCAAATGCTAAGCGCAATGGCAGTTTCCGAATTTCAGTTTCGTGTTGCGCTCTTTTTAGGAATACTCCTTAATAGAAGTTACTTGTATTATAGGTTCTGTCAGAAAAGTGGCAACAATAGAGATACTGTACTGCTTTGGATGTATGTAATAAAATGAATCTGTCCGACTTGATGTCAGCATTAAGTATATGAAGGATGCATCCCTTCATGTTAAGAACACAAAAAATTCAGATATGAATTTCTGTAATCATTTAAAAGAAACATCTGAGTCAAAATGCAAAATATGATCTGTTCCCATTCTTAGTCATTCTGGTCAGGATGCATGTTAAATCGGTGACTCAAACTGAGATGCAGCAATACTTCGTGAATGGCAGGCAGAGAGAAACAAAACAATAATTTTAATCATAAAGAAGAGAACGCACTGCAAACACACTGTATTAGATCTCAGTGGTCTCAAATACACTGGACATCCGTGGTCATATATTGTTTTTTATGGCACTCACTCAGTCCTTTCGCTGTATAGAAACTACTAAGTCTGTCTGGCTCATCTAATTTTTGGATTAAAGAATGAATTCCTAACCAGTGATTTCACTGACTATAGTGCCTGTCTGATTCAGTCACAGCCTTTGATAGAACTTGTTGGAAGTATTAGCAAAGACAGGATGTTACTACATTTGAGGGCATAATTTTTTTGTTGTTGTTTAATACACGCTTCACATTCATAGTGTTGAAGTACAGCCCAGTCCTTAATGTACTCCCATCAGTGTAAGCCTGATCCAACAGCATGCCTTGGGGACAAGAGCATAACGGCTCATCTGTATTCTTGTGACTTTACTGTGCTTTATTGAATTTGATGTAGGCTTTAGCATGTGGGCAGCTTGCAACATTTCTGCTGAAAAGGGTGTTTGCCACTAGAGTTACTAGTAGAAAGCTAGTTTATGAGCATGGCAGACAAGAAAAATAGGAATGGGGCAAAAAAAGAAGCACCAAGGACCACAGTTTTTACTCATTAAGCTCTAAATCTCTGTAATAGAAGAGATTTTGAATTTTTCAAGAGCTAGAAGTTGATTGTACTGTGCAAATTTGGGATATGATAAATTGCAGTGAAATAAATGTTGAGGACCATCTTATGTAATGTGTTAAAAGTGATGGCTTTGACTCCTGTAATTTTTGTCATTTGTGGGGAGAGGTTCTGTTCCTCGGGGAGATTGTGTAATGAGGGTGTCTATGTGCTGCTGAAGAAAGATGGGTAAAACAGAGTGTCACACAATATGTTCAGAAAGGCTCAGGCATTCATTTAAGCAATGGGTGTGAAAGGCCAATAAACAACACTCTTTTGAAATGAAAGGATTCAGATGTCTAGGGATATATGACCCTCCCCCGATTCGATAACATAGTAATGGATTCTCCTTCCTTGTGCAAGTCACAAAAAGTAAATCAAACTGTGGCGTTAACAGAAACAGGAAAGCACATTGGTTGCCCTCGAGTAAGGAAGGATTTGTTTTTTGGAAATCATGAGACACAAAGCACTATACACAGCAGCAGGAAGGTTGCGACCCAAAAACCCCAGGGAAAGGAATATAGCCACAGTTGCTATACACTGACTGCAGTCACATGACCATGTGAAGCTGAAGTCAGGCTAGCTGACTAGCCATGGTATTCCACGTTCTTTCCCAGTGCCTACTTTGGGAAAGACTTTAACTAGAGATGCCAGATGGAAGCTGGTACCTTCTATGTGCAAAGGAGACATTCTTCCACTAAACAGTGGTTCCTGGCATATCAGGACATGGCACTGACCACTTTTGATGTTGTCAGGTCCTGCAGTTTTGCCATGGTTTTCAGCATAAAATGAACGAGGCTTTGCAGATATACCATCTCCCCCCATTTATACGAGGAAATGTCAAACATTTTTCTGATGCCAGCAGTATTTTCTATACAAGGTAACGAGCCTCAGAAGTAAGGCCACCCTTGCTAAACACCCATAAACAACCGTATTGCATGAGACTGTTGATTCACATAACACTAGGAGTAGAACTACAGCTGCAGCTGGGTTCCATATATCGGCTCATGAGTTGCTAGAAGGGAAAAAATGTGCGGCCCTCTTGTTCACAGCTTATGTGTACATTCAAAATATCAAACACAGAGCACATGCACACCATCTAAAAGCCAGTGAAATACCTGACCTGCTGGTCATATGGAATAGTTGACTGGAAAAGTAAAAGTTAGTTATTTGACCAGCCAGTTTGGTGTAGTAGTTGAATGACAGACTCTAATCTGGAGAACTGGGTTTGATTCCCCAATCTTTCACATGCAGCCAACTGGGTGACCTTGGATCAGTCACAGTTCTCTCAGAGCTGTTCTCTCAAGAGCAGTTATCTTAGAACTCTCTCAGACCCACCTATCTCACTGGGTGTCTGTTGTGGGGAGAGAAAGGGAAGGAGATTATAAACTGCTCAGAGACTTCAAGTGAAGGGCAGCGTATAAATCCTCCTCCTCTTCCTCCTCCTCCTCTTCCTCCTCCTCCTTTTCTTCCTCTCCTCCTCCTCCTTTTCTTTGTCTGTTATCCATCAAGTCATTATAACAACTGTATGGGACATATCCATCTGTAACCAACATGGCAACTTACCTCAGTGTGCATGTAACTGCATGATAAGACATTTATGTGTTGCATCAAGTGGTGAGAATTTTCCACATATCTTTGCTACTTGACAGAAATCTGCTAATGAGCAGCTTTCCTCATTGTCATATGTACATGAGAATCCATTGTTAATTGATTTAAAACATTGTATTTATGCTGTGAAATTGTTTAATGGCCAACCCCATTTTCCTTCTTTCTACTCCTACTTATTAATGAAGCAAGCCATTTATCTTACAGTGCCTTAAAGAGGGGTATTTCCACTCACAATGTGTTAGATATTGAACTGCATTCAGTTGGCATGGAATCTGAACCATTAACAGGGTATTTTACTCTGTTAAACCTAACTTTCTAGATGTTTACATCCGAGTTAAATGTGAATGAATAATGTCTTTAAAAGTCAGTCACAGTGGTTCTCTGAAAACAGCACCATCTCATTTCCTTGGACAAAAGCATCCTTGTGCTAACATCTGCATTTTGAAGCACTTCGACATCTATGGCTGATAAGCACTGTTAAGAACAGTTTCCTTAGTTGCTCCCTTGTCAAGTGTCAGTGAGTGTATAAATTTTGCACAAAGCATCTTTAATCCAGAGGAGAGGATTTTATAATAAAATTGATTTACAGTAAAATTATCACATCCTTAGCTGAGCCCCCACTAAAACAAATGCTGTTGTTAAAATGTTTTTTTTTATAGAGGCTGTGTGAGACTTCTTGGTATTCAATTAACAGTAATAAACTTCAAGGGAAGGTTATACATTGCCCCACTTAAAAGATGTTTTCTCCACTCTCTGGATCCAACATGTAACAAAAAAGCCCCGTGGTTGCTCCTCTCTTGCAAAACAGCATGGGGAAAAGGCAATTTGGAGTGGAGAAGTGGTGGTTTATGTATTTATGGATCCTTTTTTGCTAGGCTAAGAATCAGGTTGCTACATAAAAACCACTTTTTAATAAATCCAGTCCTGGGAAAAAGACCATGTTGACTTCAAGATTCCCAAGCCTACTCTCTCTCGCTCTCAAAATGGTTAAATTTATACTATAAATTACGAAAAGTTTTCTTCAGAAGTCACTAATACTGAAAGGAATAGAGTTGAGTAAACTTTTTACAAGTTTCACTTTTCATGTCAAAATGTACATGTTTGGTTAAAGGGAATTTTTCATCAGACATCTCATGAGAATCAGAAGTTTTTCCCCTCTGCTTTTCATCTAGGTTCCAGAAGCTAATCATTCTTGGGCAATGCCTCTAAATGCTCCTTTTTAGGGCTCCACGGAGCTGTGCATTGTCAAGTCTTGGGATCAAGAAAGCTATGGAATCCTTGTATTTGTCAGTTCACCTCAAGGGCTTAGATATAAATGGGAAAAGATTGAGGGAAGCACCTCTCTGAAACGTCCAAGCCCCATTAGGGATCGCCAGAAGTCAACCATGACTTCCAGGCACACACAGCTTCAAAAGGGAATTAGAAAAGACGGCTTCAAAAGGGAATTAGATAAGCATATGGAGCAGAGGTCTATTAGTGGCTATTAGCCACAAGTTATAGATAGGGACTCTGGGGCAAGTGATGCTCTGTCTTCTTGGTGCTTGGGGGGATCAGCAGTGGGAGGGCTTCTAATGTCCTGGCCCCACTGGTGGACCTCCTGATGGCACTGGTATTTCTGGCCACTGTGTGATACAGAGTGTTGGACTGGATGGGCCTTTGGCCTGATCCAACATTGGCATCTCTTATGTTCTTATTATGTTCTTACATACACACACAATACAAATACAAAACAAAAAAACAGAACACCTCATCAAAGCTTGAAAGGACTTCTTTGTCAGTAGAGGAACTCTTAGACTGTTTGGCTCAGCTCTAAAAGCTAGTTCCGGAGGTATGCCTTTCATATTCCAGCTATGTCATAGACATATATGTTAGCTGTGAATACTTGTTCCCAAAGTTAGAAATAACATTTTCTTCTTCTCATAAACATGAAAACTAATTGTTTTTTAGATGGAAGCTGAATGACAAGGAAGCCTTTTATTACAGCCATTTCTCATCGAAGTGTTCTAGACTAGTGATTGGTGAGGGTCCCCTTTCTCCCCTGCTTCACCTTGATATCCATTATTTTCTTCCCAGGCTTCCTTTCCTGCTAAGCTAAGAATCAGGTTGCTACATAAGAGCAGCTTTCTAATAAATCCAGTCCTGGAAAAAAGACCATGCTGACTTCATGATTCCCAAGCCTGGTCTTTTCGGGTTTTTTTTTAGAAAGCTTGACAAAAAAATGGGAAAGCACCCCCTGCTTCAGAGCAAGAAAAATACCTTGAAAGCCTTCCCTGCTGCTGTTGCCCTTAAGGGGTAACGGCTTTTCCCACATTGGAACTAGGTTGCAGGGACGATGAACATGAAGAGAGCAAGTGTGAATTCAGGAGGTTTGGTTCTGGCTTGTAATAGGCGAAGCTTTCCTAATGTAGAGGAGTTAATATAATTCTCACAGTTTCAAATCTGGCCCATGTCTAATCTTGACACTGCAAAGCGGTTTTTTTTTTTTAAAAAAGCATGGCTTAGCTTAGCAGACTTTTCATGTGGCCAGAATCAAGATCAGCCTTTCCACATCTGGATTTTTCCTCTCTTCATCCAGCTAAACCTCAGAATTATAAATGAAAGTATGTACCTGGATACTTTCTCATCTGAAAATGTTCTGACTCCTTCCTGAAATAATTATGTTGGTGGATTTATGTGAAGCAAAACATTAATCTATGCCTGAATTTTTATATTGGATCTTGGAATTCTTAGACATGCATCATTCAGTAAAACTCAGTGGCAGCCATATGGCTTTAAAAAAAAATCTCATGTGAGGGACAAGCATGTAGAAAAGAACCTGGGGTTGACATAAAAATATATAGCATAGTAAACTTGATATCTTCTCACAGCTCATTATCTGCTTATAAAAATCCTCCTGCTTGTCATTTTGCAGATATATTCAAGGCTTATTGGAAAATTTATTAGAATGGCTGGATTGAAGTACCACTTTTTTTGTCAGAATTTGCATGCAAAATCCTATCAGGTTTTCTTTTAAATTATTACAAAAATCCTGCAAGAAGGGGTTTTTATAGCATTTCTCTCCCGTGGTCTCTCCACCATCAACTAGTTGCTGATCATACATCTCAGCAAAACTCCTAAAAAATATCTATATTTTTAATATTTTTTCTTTTGAAGATGATAGAGTATAAAAGTAGGGCTGTGTGAATGCCATTTTGATTGGGCAGGGGGAGTGACAATACTGCTTTTATGGGAAGTTAAAAGAGTTCCTGAAAAATCCCGTAAATGTATTTAATGCAAAATATAAACAAGGTAAACTAAAATGTCTTGGGAATGTAGAGGAGTGAAAAGAAACTGTCAATATTGAATATGTTTATGATACTATGAGAACTGATGTATAGTGCTGTGAGTTGGAAAGGTTCCTCAGCCATGAATTCATGAAAAAGTCTTAGGTAAACTACCATTTCTCATTCCCTCCTCCTCCCCAGTCCACTAAGAATAAAGATTGCCATTTTTACCAGAAAGTTCTTCAAAGAAGTACACTATCCTGACCCTTAAAAGAAAAAACATAATAATAATATCAAATAACTTTAGAAACAGTCACCATATGTCAGGGGTGTCAAACATACAGCCCGGGGGCCACATCCAGCCCCTGCAGGGCTGATACCTGGCCCACGAGCAACTGGCTCCCTCCTGCTTCCTTCTCCCAGCTGCTACTGCTGCTGCATTGCCAATCCTCTTTTCCTCCTTTAGGGAGGAAGTAAGCAGGAAGGAAAAAGAGAGTACATGTGTGTGCACCAGAGAGAAGCTTCCGCTGCTCTCCTGCTTCCTTCTCTGGGGCTGCTGCTGCTGCATTGCCAAGCCTCTCTTCCTTCCTTTAGGAAGGAAGCAAGGGGGAAGGAAAAGGAAAGAGTGTGCACACCAGAGAAAAGCTGCCTCAGTGCTCTCTCCTGCTTTCTCTTCCAGGGCTGCTGCTGCGTTGCTAAGCCTCTCTTCCCTTGTTTGGGGAGGGAGAGAGAGAGGTAGAAGGAAAGACAGAGAGTGCACACAAGGAAGAGAGAGGGGGGGAGGGAGGGAGATTCTTCTGAAAAGCCCTGCTCTGCTATTTACTTTGAGACCTGATCATACACAAGCATGTTAAAAAAAGGAAGGGCGGCAGGAAAGAGATGGGGAATTAAAGGGAAATTATTTTGGCTTATTCTGAAAAGTTATTTTTTAAGATTAGAGTTTTCTGTGCCTATGTGGGGTTTTATTTTATTTCAAAAATACCCTGATTAGGAATTGCAACACTTGGTTTGGATTCCATGGTTTAATGACTGGAAGTAAATGGCTAAGTATTTAAAAATGCATTTATGGTTCCATATATTCCAATTCAACATGTGGTCTTCCTCTCCCCTCCCCATCTCACTGGCTGCCTTTCTTCAAATTAACCTCTCCCTTGCTTTTTAAAAAATTTTATTATAATAACTGGCAGTGAGTGGATTTTTTTTCCAGTCTGAAAGCAGCACATTATTTCACTTGGAGAGGTCCCCCTTTCCAGTTCTTACAGATGAAAAATAATAATAAAAGAAACCTAACCGTGCAGCTTGCAATCTTTATTAGTAAAAGGGAGCAAGAGTTCAGTAGCACCTTAACGACAAACAGAATTTGTGACAGGGCATGAGCTTTCATGAGTCACTGCTCACTTCTTCATATACAGCTAGAATGTGAGTCCATCTGTCCTTATATCTTGGAGAGTGAAGTGATTTCAGATACCAAATAATAATAGCAGCTATTAGTAATGAGAGAAGAAACCTAGGTCTCAATTCAGCCCAGGAGGATGCATTGAGCTTCATTGTCAATTGCAATTCAACGGTCTCTCTTTCTTTCCCTTTGAAATTCATTTGTAAGAGAACTGCTACTCTTAGGTCAGCAACTGAATGTCTTGGAAGGTTAAAATGTCCCCCCACTGTTTTTTGAATGTTGTGGTTTCTCATAGCCATAGAAAGAGTAAGAGTCAAGTAGCACCTTGAAAACTAACAAAATTTGTGGTAAGGTATGAACTCCTTATTTCCATTTATTCTTTGCATTCTCCTGGACTGAATCCTCCTGGACTAAACTGAGACCTAGGTTTTCTGTCTCATTACAAATGATGATATCTCCACACATACTATCCCTCTGCATATCACACCTAATCCAATCTAGTCTATTGCCATTTGGGATATTTTTCATGTCCTCAGTTTAATTTGCCATAGGCCAGGAGTGGGAACAGCATTTGGGCAAACCTATTAGGTAGCCCCCTTAGCTGTTAAGGGTCCATTTCAACCAAAGCTGTGTTCTGAAAATAAGCTGTCTTCTCCGCCAGGAACTATTTGATTTTGCTGTCTCTCCTTCCCTCCTGTGCTCTTCCCCCTGCCAGTGAGTGTTGTATTACAGGCATCATGGAAAATTGTGTTTTTGTATTTGACTTGCTCTGAGTTGTAACGTTTTGTGCCTGCAATTTTAAAATGCATATAGATTGTGGTATGAAATTATTCAAATCGATGTTGCACACCTCAAAATCTCTTTCTAAAGTTACCCATATTCTTTCATTGTTGTACAGACCTTTAAAACTCTTTCTGGAGTTTAGAGATATAAGTAAGACTCTCCTTTTTCTCCCCTTTTGGTGTAGTGGTTAAGTGCGTGGACTCTAATCTGGGAGAACCGGGTTTGATTCCCCACTCCTCCACTTGCACCTGGCTGGATGACCTTGGGCAAGCCATAGTTCTGATAAGAGCTGTCCTTGAAAATGAGCCATTTCTGTCAAGAGCTCTCTCAGCCCCACCTACCTCACAGGGTGTCTGTTGTGGTGAGGGAAAGGGAAAGGAGTTTGTAAGCCCCTCTGAGACACCTTTGGGTAGTGAAGGACGGGGTATAAATCCAATCTCTTCTTCTTCTATGTAAATGCTGTATTTTTAAGTTTTAAAACTTAACAAAAAAAAGCCTATTGCAATTTAGCATTTGAAATCATCTTTATAAAGTTTATATCTCCAGTACCTCTTGATACTTTTTATGGCACACTTGGTCTGGCCTGACAAAGATACATTTATGTCAGATCCGACCCTCGTAACAAATGATTTCAACACCTCTGCCATATGTATTGTAAAAACAAACTGAGAAGCAGTTGAACAAAAATGCTGTTTTAGGAAATCTTAGATCCCGTTCACACGCGGCGATTTGGTCTGGGAGCGGGCCAGTTCGGGGCCGGAACAAACGGGCGCGATCACGCCCCCACATCTGGGAAGCGTCCTGCTTCCGCACCCGAACTGGCCCAAACCCGGGAAGAACCGCCGCAAAATGAACCACCTACCTTGGGTGGTTCAAGAGGACGCGGCGCGGCAAGCTGGCGTTTGATCGCGCCGCATCTTTTGCGACGGCACAACCCCGGGCCGGAGCCGAACTTTGCAAGCTCGGACATGCGCAGTTCGGCCGGCCCCCGGGTAGGGCGTGTTTTCTCCCCGGCGTTTGATCGCGCCGGGGAGAAAAGGCGGCGCGGCCGGGGGATCCGTGGGATCCCGCCGCGCCGTGTCAACATTGGCGCGGCTTTTAAAAGCCGCGCCTTCAAGCGCCTTTTCCCCTGCGTGTGGCAGGGGCCTCAGATTAGGGAGAGGGTAGCAGAATAAGAAGGGTTTCTTTGACCGCCAAGAGTGGGTCTAGTGAACCTCCTCCTTGAGGAAATTCCGCAGTGCAGGTGCCACTATTGAAAAAGCTGTTTCTTGTAAATTGTAACTCATTGTAGATAGTGGTGATACTTAGTACAGTTTTCTGACAGTTTACATAAACTCACAGAGGGCTGCATGTAGGAGAAGGTGCTCTCTAAGGTATGTAGGACATAGGTGGATTAGGCCTTTTTATGTCAAAAGCAGCAGATTGTACAGCCCTGGCCTGGATGGCCCAGGCAAACCCAAACTCCTCAGATTTCGGAAGCTGAGCAGAGCCGACCCTGGCAAGTACTTGGAAGGGAAACCTCCAAGGAATACCAGGGCCAGGATGCAGAGGCAGTTTATCAAGCCACCTCTCTGAAACATCCTAGCCCCACTAGAGGTCACCAGAAATCACCATGACTTCCAGGCTTGCAAACACACACACACCAAGCAGCAGATTGTACTTTGTCTAATGAAGATCACTAAGTATTTGTGTTGGCTGTAGGTAGAAACTGCCATACTCTTTAAAGTTTCTGAGTTGTTTTCAAGGTTAGCCCCCCACATACAGTGCTTCAATGTAGTTAAATAATCAATATTATAAGCCAGTATTATCTACAATATTGGGCTAACAATACTGACATGCCTTAGAAGCTGTTGGAAGGGTTAATGAGCTAATGTACATGAAGTACTTTGAACATTTGAAGTAGACTATATAAATGTTTCTCTGCTGCATGAAAGGGCATTAATATAGATGTTTGATTTTTTTTTCTTCTTAAGAGTCTCATTTCCACTCTAATTGCCTTGTCTTGGCTCAGTTCAGTGGGCAGAAACATCAGTTGTTGCACAGACCATGTAATGACCTTGTTGCATTGTTTGACTAATTGGTGTTGCTGGTTGCTGACTAATATACAGTATACTCAGCCCAGTATTAGCTAGAACAAATCAAGTTCACAAATGGTGCATTGGTGGCTCACAGTAGGCTGGACAGAGCAGGAAAGTTGTTCAGGTAAAATGAAATGCATACACCAGCTTTTATGGAAATGGGGAAGTTTATGTTTAAGAAATTTCTATATCTCCTTTCCAAAGGTCAAGACACTTTATGAAGTACTGAGAACTTGAAAACCAGAATTCTCCACTTAAAACACTGCACATCATATAATAAAACAGCAATATCAAAAAAGTTCGTTAAAAGTCGCTGGGGAAGAATAGTTTTGTTTAAGAATAAAAGCCTAATAAAGGGGTGAACTTTTCCTAGCTCTTCCAGAAACTGATTTCAGATATCTGGCAATGTTTGATTTTACTTAGTGATGCCCTCGGAAATGTGGCCTCAGGTTGTGAGGGACTTTATAGGTTAACAGCTGCCAATTGAAATAGAAATTAGAAGCAAACTGGCATGGTTCAGGGACATGAGATCTGTTGAATATCAGTACCCAGATCCAGTACGCTATCAATATCCAGACGATAGGCATGCAGCTTGCAAACCTATAAACAAACAAACATAAATGAGAGTATTAATAACAATATCATGTCTCTTAGATCACCTCTTACATATATGTCTATATACCAATTTCCACCAAATGCTTGGTTATTATTTTAACAAATCTATGTTTACAATTCTATTCTATAAGTCTGTCTAAGCATATATCTCATAGTTACATAATCACCACATTCTATACTTTTACATCTCTATTAATGACAAAAACAAGTTCTCTCCTGATTAAGCATTCTACAAATAATCTTCTATAAACTAAAATTGTCTATTAACCAAATTTATATCATTGGTATATGTGCTAATTTATTTTGTGTTAATTATTTGACATCAACAAAAGTAGATTCTCTAGCCTGCGTTAGATATCAAACCACCTTAATACCTTTATAAATTCCATTCACTACAAACATCTGTTATTATTCTTACCTAGATATCCTTCTTCAACCAAATTTATTCAAATAAGCAGAGCTATTTTGGGCAGGAACGCACAGGAATAGAATTCTGGCTGGCTTCAGAGTAGGCCACGCCCACTACAGCCAAAATCTCTGCGTACAGAGGGAAGGCCTGGAGAGCGCCCCCCCCCCCCGGTGACTCTGAGGCGGGTGGGCCGGGGGGCACTGGAAGGATCAGGGAGGCATTTAAATGCCTTCCCCAGCCTGTCCAAGGGCTGGCTTGCCCAAGCAAGCCAAGGGAAGGCATGGGGTGTGGCCTAATATGCTAATGAGCTTCTCTGCCAGGGGTGTGTCATAATATGCTAATGAGTTTCTGCTGTTGGGTGTGGCCTGTTATGCTAATGAGTCCCTGCTGTGCTTTTTCTACAAAAAAGCCCTGCAAATAAGCATTCACATATATACTATAGATCACTCCTTTTTTAACAACTTAATCTCTTATATTTTATATTGTCTTCTGCTTATGTTATGTTCTCTTAAAATCTTCCTTTTATTATAGGAAGTAATTTTATAAATGCATAAAAAATACTTTCAATTATAGCCAATCTAATTACAAATACAAAAGCCCATCTTACATAAAACAGAGATTCTCTGGATCAGATTTATTTAAAAACCTTTATTTTTTTTCTTCTTTTTGTAACTCTTTTTTTAAAAATAAAATCATCATTCTGTGTCTCTTTTCCTTGTAGATGGATGATATTTCTTTTAACACTTGCCATCTCCATTCATTTTTAAGGCGGTTGAAATTTCCAACACTTCTGCTTCAACTTCTCTTTGGAATATAGCTTTAAGGGTTCCAGAATTTGACAGTCTCTTAGTAGATCCATTCTTTTCACTGTAGTTTTGATCAGCTTGATTGTAGAATTGTTCTGTGTCTTGCACTTTGAAGTGTTGAGTCAGCTTGGTTATAATATTGTCCTGCAGCTATTTGAAGCCGTTCTGTTTCTTGTGCTGTTAGATATTCCTTCATCTGCATTGTAGTCTGACTTGGTATTACTGCATGTTTATCCATTACTGGTTCCAAAGAATTTTTAAATGCAAAGGTGACTTCATCCACAATCATTGCCTGAAACTCCTCCTAAGATATCTATAGCTGATTAATTTCTGCGGAGCTCTCCAAGCATACATCCTCTGGCATTTTCCCTTTTGAAACCTGTCCCTCCATTTTTAAAAGAGTATCGAATCTCACAGCAAAATCCACAGTCTCTGCTAGTTATTGTCAGTAAGCTTTTCAAAGCTGGCTGTATTTAGGGCTGTTGGCAACTAAGGATCTTCCAGCACAGGTCAGATGCTTACATCTCCACTAGGAGCACCAGCCATAATACGCTCCTCCGTTCCCATCAATGAAGCATGACGTCATAAAAAGTTGCCACAAAGTATCAGAATCAAGTCTAAATAAGTCTCTCTCTTACTTTCTTTTCCAAGAAAATTTTTAAATCCTTTTATAGAGGCTCAAACAAGAGTCTCACTCTGCCCCAAGAAGTATTTCTCTCATCTTGCTTTATATAAATCATCCCAGCTGCTCTGCAGTAGAAGGGGGGGGGTCACCCTCTCTTCCATGTCTTTTTAAATTTTAAAGAGAAAGTCATCGGCTTCTTCAATGGTGCTTTTCCAGGTACTTATGGTGTGTATCTTCATCAATGGCAGGATGAGGCTCAGATTAACTATTGTGATTCAGGGCGTACACAGCTGATGCAGTTACGGCTGCCATAACTGCGTGTCTTCGTTCTTTGCTTCGAAAGAATCCAGGGCTTCTACCCATTTATGCCTCAAACGGGCCCCCCGAATCAAGTCCCTTTCACCAGCCCTCTCTCCAGGAGGTCCAGTGGAGCTTGGGATCTCCCGAAAACTCCTCTAAATAGAACAAAGAGCCGGTGGCACCCAGGAGCGATTCCTGGTGACAACCATGTTGCTGTGCCATAGCCCTGCAAATTATCTTCAAGGACAGCTCTGCATAGTAGAATACATTACTTTAATAATACCTCGAAATCGCCAGTGCATAGATCAGAACTGAAAAAAGCCTTTTAATGAGATGGCTGCTCTTGACCAGAGCCTCCACCTCTTTCTGAAGCAGGAGGCTCAACTTCAAGAGATCTTAATTTCATCAGATGCGAGTCACCCTGCCTCGCATATGGGGCTGGCATGAGGAGGTTGCCTTTAGCACCATAATCTTTAAAAAAGAAATCTGCTTAAAATTTGTTTTCCCCCTCTTTATTTTGTAATATCCAGCCTGATAAAAAGTTCTGGGGAACTTGAAAGCTTGCACACTGTGTCATTAAGTTGGTCCTGATAAAGGTATTACATGGATTGTGTTCTTGGCTTTTTAGATTTCATGTATACATCCTTTCCAAAACAAGTAACAACATGCCTTTCCTTGGTGTGCAGGATGAGGCACTTGGCACTTGGCAAAATTGGCATTTAGGATTTTGGAATGTTTTCGATTTATAGATAGTTGGAGAGGCTTTTATGCTGGAACCTAAAGTCTTAAAAGACTTCTCCTGGCTGTCCGGTTTGAGTATCTGACTGGCTGGCATCCTGACCTGAGCATCGAAGGTTCTACTGAGAAGAATTTTGGTCTGACTCCTGGAAATATCATCCTTCTGTCTTGTTCTTTCATGGATTTCTTTAGCCCCCAGAGCCACAGCTTCCCACTTTAGCCTTCATTTATGAGGGAACTGTATCGAGGCAAAACATATATCTTACTGATGATTCCACTAATCAACATGGCCTGTTCTCTGTATTGGGAAAATGGGGCACATAGGTAGAAGGATGACAGAGTAATCCTAAGCAGAGGTCCACCCTTCTAAGAACGTTGAAGGCAATGGACTTAGGGTCTAACTTTGTTTAGGATTTCACTGTGAGTCCACTACCTTGGAGAAATGCTTGTAGTATGTATAGAAATATATCTTTTGTAAATAATCCAAGCGGGTCTTAAAGGGCTTTTTTTTTAAGTGTCCTGTTTATCTTGATTGAGTTCACTAATTTGTGTGTATATCGTTGTCCACATCTGATTATGTGTGCTTGTAGAGAGAAGGAAGGTTTTTTCTATTGAAGGAATCATTCATCAAGTGATGCTAGGTGTGTTGAACATGTAGATTTTTCTTTTGTGTATGTATTTAATGTATCTAAGTAGGTAGGTATCGTCTGTTAGTAACTCATTTCAGAATGAGAGTGCCAGTATAAGATATATGGAATGGAGTAGAGCAGACACAGATGTTTAGCAACGCAATTTAGAACAAGATTAGGTTACCACTTACCCTAGCCTTACCCCCTGAGCAGAGAAATTCCTTCTTTCATTTTATAGATCATGTGTTAAATTTGATATGCTTTGGCTCACTCCATGTAGTGTAAGGATATCTAGGGAACACGGGGAGAGAAACAGAGTGCAAGACATTCGCAAAAGGGGAATGCAGTATATGGGATGCAGTTCCATGCTTTTACAGCAGTGAACATCAATCACACCTTCCAAGAACAGCAAAGGACAAGTTCTTAATGTGTGGTGTACTTGTGGCTAGCTTTTACTGCTTCAGACCCAGTGCTGGATACTCATTTGACTAAGCATTCCACCGCACACAAAATGCTCTCCATATGTCAGCATGCCATGGAGATGGTTAAGCTAGAATCTTCTGGGGTCTCATTTTCAGTGTGAAAGAAATTTTGTGCATGGGAGTAATATTCAATAATGAGCCCCCTCCCCTGCAGTCTGAAGTAATACAGGCCAGAAACAGGTTTACCACCTCAGTGGGAACTATCTCCACTTTCCCTCCAACACAGCATACCACAGCAAATGCAGCTGTTTCTTAAAAGTCTGAGTAACAGTAGATGAAAATTGGTCTCTATAGGGAACCCTATATTAGTATATTGAGTCAAATATAGTAGTTGAAGGGGGGGGGGTATTTTTACATTTTTTGTGTGTGCGTGCGTGCGTTCCTGTGCCTGGAAGTCGTGGCAACCTAGAGTGACTTCTACTGGGGCATGGAGGATGTTCAGAGAAGTGGCTTGATAGCCTGCCTCTGGCCTCCCAGCCCTGGTATTCTCTGGAGATCTCCCATCCAAATACTTGCCAGGGTTGGCCCTGCTTAGCTTAGATCGGACTGGCCTGGGTTATCCATGTCAGGGCTATACAGTAACTGAATTTTGTTTTGCTTTCCTCTCCTGTAATAGAAGAAGAGTGGGAGGTACAGTATAACAAATAGATCTTGAGTATTATACTTGCATCCTATGGTGGCTCTCAGTGAATCTCTCATGCAGGCTGTGCTCAGGCCCAGGTCTTCCTGGCTTCAGCAGGTTGCTGTGTATCCTGCCCTCAGGTCATATTGCAGATATGCAGAAGTTGCAGAGATTTTTGCAGTGGGGTTCCCCCCCCCCCATTTCATGCTCTTTTTCCTATAATGAAATAATAATTTGGATGTGTGTTTGCTTTAAAGAACATCAAAACATAATGTTCTCTGAGCCTTTGTAGTTGTCACTGAATATAATCCACGTTTGATTTTTCTTTCAGATGAGAAAAGGACATTTCACTACTGTAAAATTATTTCATCTGAAATGCTTTAGCTGAGTGTGTCAGTTTTTCTCTGGATGCTGCTGCAGCTTTTTTCTCCCTGGATTAATTACATGGGTGATCCTAGCTAATCTTCATGGGAATTCTTCATGGATTCCAGAATGCTCTGTGGGATCCAATACCTTCCAGCACCTCATTAGATGAGCTGGTAGAGGACTGGAATTCCTGTCTCTGAAGCCATCAATGAGGTTGCTCCCTGATGTCCTCTGAGATCCCATGGTAGAACATCCCCTGGTTCACTTCTGAACTAAGGGAGATGAAACAAAAACTCAGACAACTTGATTGAGTTTGGCAACAGGATCAGGACAAAGCTGCAAGAGCATCCTATAGGATGTTTATGAAATAACATTAAAGGCTACAAAGAAAGAGTTATTCTCTGCGTCTGTTGCATCCCCTAGTTCACACCCGGCATAATTATTTAAGGTGATTCATTCTCTGACATCAGGGAATAAAAAGAATAGGAGTTTGACAATTAGCTGTGAGGTATTTGTGAGCTTTCTTGTGGATAAAGTCTTGTCACTCTGCCAGGACCTGCCTGCTAATATTGATACAGTAAATGAACTGGAGGCCCCTTGGCCATCTTTGAATTCAGTTTAGATTTAGATACCTTCAACCTGCTCTCCTCTGCCTATTTAGACAGGATCCTGGGTGCTGTCAGACCAACCATGTGTCTCCTTGACCCATGCCCCTCGTGGCTATTGAAGGCTGGTGGTGGGGGGATACGGGGCCAGTCCCTAGAAATGGACCTACCTGAAGGGCCTTGAGGATGTGGTCACACTGCTTTTGAAAAAAATCAGCTTTGGATCCTTCTGATCCTACCAATTACTGCCTGGTTTCAAATTTGACGTTCCTGGGTAAGGTAATTGAGAAAGCGGAGGCTGAACAGCTCCAGGGTTTCCTGGATGAGAAATGGGCTCTGGATCCATTCCAGTCCGGCTTCTGCCCTGGCTACAGGATGGAAACAGTGTTGGTCGCCTTGGCAGACAATCTCTGTAGGCAGCTGGATCGACGCGGGTTGGCACTGTTATTGTTATTAGATCTGACACAGTATTTGACACAGTTGATTATGATCTTTTGACCCACACCCTCGCTGACATAGGAGTTCATGGGGTAGCCCTTTAATGGGTGACCTTGTTCCTCCATGGTTGGGGACAGAGGGTGGTGCTAGGGAAGGATGTGTTCTCTAGTTACCCCTTGGAGTGTGGGGTCCCTCAGTGGGCAGTTCTTTCCCTGATGTTGTTTAACATCTATATGCGCCCCTTCACTCAGCTGGCACAGAGCTTTGTGCTTGGGTGTCACCAATATGCTGATGACACCCAGCTTTATCTGCTATTGGATGACCAACTGGATGCCACCCCAGAAAATCTGGCCATGGGTCTGGAGGCCATGGGGAGATGGTTAAAAAAGAGCAGGTTGAAACTGAATCCGACAAAGATGGAGGTGCTGTGGCTGGGGGGGGGGAGAGGCTTCAGGGCTCGGGTTCAGCTTACTGGCTCTTGATGGGGTGCCATTGGCACTGGCACAGTCCATCAAGAGCCTGGGTGTGATCCTGGATGCCTCTCTCAATATGGAGGCCCAGGTCACAATACAGCCAGGCTGGCATTTTTCCATCTAGGATGTTGTATAACTACATAGGAATAAGAATATTGACCATACAAACGGGTAATTCTCTGGACCAACGGAGCCTGGCGTGCAGTCCCCCCGATGAATAGAATTGGCCTAACTCACACAAGGACAAAAAAAGAAGCCCCGACGTTGTGTGAAGACCACACTGGCAGCGGCTGCGAGGATGGTGGACACCGGAGGCCACCAGTGTGCCTTTACGGTGTGGTCGCCATCTTGAAGCGCTTGCTGAGATTTGGCAGCAGTCGAGGAGTCTCACCTACTGCTGGCGGGACTTGCTGGTGGAAACAGTGGAGGTCTTCAGACCTGCCGCTGGCATGGGGGCAGCGTCGGGGGAGCCTGGGGAGGGTCTTGCCCCTCCCCCGGAGTCTGCCTTGTCGCACCTGATTTCATCAAGCCACCAAAGACAAAACAACACCAGCAGCCACAACAGCCACACATTTCAGCAGTATTGGCGCGGAGGACTCCAATAACGGACATCTCTGACACACGACCCCTAGGGACATTGATACCGAAGGGCCCAGGGACTGGGAGATAGTAACCGGAGGGCCCAGGGACCGGGAGAATAGTAGCCAGGGGCCCAAGGAAATGACTGCCAACATCACGGCCTGGAGAGGAACAGGGAGAGAAACAGAGAGACTGCTCTATCAGAAGTGCAAATTGGACCAGAGAAGTATAGTAGTTAAGAGCGCAAATCGAGCCTATATAACTCTATAACTTTTAATGTAAACTATTGGGCTATTATACCACTGCAACCCAGAGGAAGAATTAATTAATTAATTAAATTGACCAGTTGATTATAATAAAAGTAAATTGCTGATTATAAATTGTTATATTTAATTGACTGCTGAAATTACATAAAATCAATGATTTGATTAAATAGAAATAGGAGAAATTGAGTATATTAATTGTATAGATGAAATTGACTGAGGGAACTCAAATATTTAAGTAATTAATTGCGATCAGATTATATTGATTCAAATAATCAACTGCGATTAGACTATCCTGTTATATTGATTCAGAGCTGAATTTATATTTGACAACTGATGTAGAACTAGCATAAATTGAAGATATTGTTATTGGCTTTATTAAATTAATGGCCATAGGATTTAGTTATTATTGTGGGTAAATAGTTAGATTAGTTGAGTTTGAGAGATTTGTTAGGATAGGATAGATTAGGACTACAAACTGTGGGAATTGTTTGAAGAGTACTACAAGGTATCCAACTGTCAGTAGCCATAGCTGGTCTGAGGCTTTGTGAAGACCAACAATATATGGCGATTATTGGACAGGGTATACCTGGGGAGGGAAAAGTACAGCAGTGGGGCCAGGCAAAGAGCAAAGAGAAGGGGACAGAGAAACAGAGAAGTTTGCCCCCCTTCCAGCCTGCACCCCATCCCAAAGGTGGCAGCCAGTGGGGCTAGGATTAAAGACCCCTCTCCGTCACTGGTGCTGTGTAATGCCAGGTCCATAAATAATAAGATCTCAGTCCTTCGGGACTTCTTGCTGGAGCAAAATGTGGACCTGGCGTGCATTACTGAGACCTGGGTGCAAGATGGGGAGACCGTAGTGCTCTCCCAAATGGCTCTGCCTGGGTTCTCAGTCCTCCACCAGTCACGGACTAAGGGGCGGGGTGGGGGAACAGTGGCTCTGTTCATCTGGGAGGCTTACTCCTTCAGGGCACTCCTGCCGTTGAGGCTCACAGGCATAGAGTGTGCTGGCTTTGTGTGGGAAGCTGGGGAGAGTTTGGCTGTCTGGTTAGTGTACGGACTGCCCAGCGCACCAGCCGACAGCCATGTCGGGCTGGGCATTGGAGCACCCTAGACTGATAGTCTTCGGTGACTTCAGTGTCCATGCTGACGATGCGACCTCTTCACAGGTGGTGGACCTGGTGTCATCCATGGCAGCACTAGGACTCTCCCAATATATAACAGCCCCCACTCACCAAGCCAGTCACACGCTTGATTTGATCTTCGTGGCAGGGGTCACAGTGGACCGGATTACTGCTATGACAGTTCCATGGTCAGACCACCATGTCCTGAAGGCTCGTGTGAATGCTGCACCTCGACCCTGTTTGGGCTGTGAGTGGGGTTTAGGTTGCCCACGGAGCCAGATGGACCCTCTGTGGCTTCAAGTGGCCCTGAGGGAACCTATACCCCCTGGAAGCTCGTTGGATAACCTAATTGAGGATTGGCATGGCCAACTCTCGGCAGCCATCTACAAGGTTGCTCCCCAACGCCCTCTGCGCCCTCGCTCTAAGCTGGCTCCTTGGTTTACCCAGGAGTTGCGGCTGATGAAGCGAAGGGTTAGATGACTAGTCCAGAGAAAGTCAACAGATTGTTCTTAGTGGTACACCCAACCACATGCAGCCTTGATCCGTCCGTGCCCTTCATGGCTAATTAAAGTTGGTTGCAAGGGGTTTCGAGGTGCCCTCAGGAATATTATCCAGAAGTCCCTCATTGAGGGACTGTTCCTGGGGGCACTCAAGGAAGCGATGGTCCACCCTCTCTTTAAAAGACCATCCTTGGATCTGGCCGAATTGGCTAACTACCAGCCAGTGTCAAATTTGCCCTATTTGGGCAAATTAATTGAGAGAGCGGTGGCGGTACAGTTGCAGAGCTTTATGGATTACACTTCCATGCCGGATCCCTTCCAGTGCAGCTTCCGCCCAGGCCATGGGATGGAGACAGCACTGGTTGCCCTCACAGATGACATCTGAATCAGGACGGGATGGTGGTACTGTTGTTGTTGGACCTGTCGGTGGTGTTCAACACGGTCGACCATCAGTTACTGATCCACCGCTTCGCCGACACTGGGATCCAGGGGCTTGCCTTGCAGTGGCTTGTCTCCTTCCTCCAAAGTCGGGGACAAAGGGTGGCTCTCAGGGATCAGACGTCTCGGAGGCACCCGCTCATCTGCAGGGTGCCTTAAGGGGCAGTTCTATCTCCGATGTTATTTAACATCTACATGTGCCCCCTTGCCCAGATTGCCCAGAGGCATAGGCTAGGGTGTCACCAATATGCAGATGACACCCAGGTATATCTGTTGTTGGGTGGTCAGTCCGACTCAATCCCAGTAGACCTGGACCGGGCGCTTCAGGACGTGGCAGGCTGGCTTAGACTGGGCCGATTGAAATTGAATCTGACGAAGACAGAGTGTGCCTGAGTCGGAGTGGAACGGAGGTAGGGATCCCACTACTGACCTTCGACGGGGCACCGTTGGTGCCAGCCAAGAGGGTCAGGAGTTTGGGAGTGCTCTTGGATGCCACCTTGAGGCCCAAGAAGCAGCCACTGCCAAGGCAGCCTTTTACCATCTCCGGCTGAAGGCATTGCACTGGCTTCCAATAGCATACTGAATTTGCTTCAAGGTGCTGGTTTTGACCTTTAAAGCCCTATATGGTTGGGGGCCTGCCTACCTGAGTGACTGCCTTTCCCCACGTTCCCTAGAGAGCACTGAGGTCAGGGTCGCAAAATTATCTGACTTTCCCTGGTCCAAAAGACGCCAGATTGGCATTGACCAGGACTAGGGCCTTCTCAGTGGCGGCTCCACACTGGTGGAATAAGCTCCCGGAATACATCAGGGCCCTGCGGGACCTTCTACAGTTCCTCAGGGCCTGTAAAATGGAGCTCTTCCACCAGGCTTTCAATTAGGAGCTGCCACTTGTGTGGGTGCAGGGTTCACGCGATGCAAAGATGACAGGACACAAGTCTGCAGGAACTGACTGAACTGAATCCTCTCGGCTTCCCAGCGTTTATTTATAAGTTTCTTGTTTCCCCCTTCCCTTTCATACATTACAGCATCCTAGTCATGAGACATGAACTAAGGAATGTGTGTGTGCTGGCAAGTTCTCTGTTATCTCTGCCTCTACCCCTCTCTCAAGGCCAAACCGACTGCTTGTCATTAAGCAGTAAACAGATTCCATCTCCGGCTCTCATTACGTATAAATATTTCAGTTCCCAATCTCCAGCCAGGAGAATAGTGAATCCATCTGCACTGCTCTCCTACAGCCACTAACACATCGACAACATCTGAATTGCCAACAACAAGGCCCTTATGTTAATAGTAATAAGAACAGCTAATGATACCGGTATGGCCACATAGTATCATCATAAAATGGCCTTATGAGACACTATCGCCATCTACATGCAACAGCACTGTTGCATTGTTTAATGCATCTATGTTTTATTGTATTTATTGTATTGTATTTTAATTTGTTGTAAACCGTCCTGAGCCCACCCATGTGGGGAGGGCGGAATATAAATCAAACAAATAAATAAATAGATAAATAAATCTATGCGAAGCCTGGCAGCTGCCCCCTTTCCTGTCACACTCTGACCTGGCCACAGTAATCCATGTGACAGTCACCTCCAGGCTACATTACAGCAATTTACTCTACTCTGGCCTGCCCTTGAGACTGACCCAGAAGCTCCAACTGATCCAAAATGTGAAATCCAAGGAAATCAGCCAATGAATGGGATGTCCCCTCAATGCTATATACACAATCATTTCTATTTCTGTCTAAGTCACGATGCCAGAGGGGACAAAGTAGGAAAGTTTTCAATTAAAATTATAATATACTTGAACTGAAGGGAGGCAGTTTTACACACACCCAGATAATGTTAGTTAAAAACAGAATATTATTTCATCTTTGGTCTAGTTTTTCAAATGTGAAGGATAAGGAGGAGCAACAAGTTTCCCTTGTTTTGTGCATCTTCAGAGCAAGGTATCAGGTATCTGGAGCACTAGTATCTGACAAAGAGAGCTTTGACTCTCAAGAGCTCATACCCAAAAAACCTTATTGGTCTCTAAGATGCTTGAATATAGCTGTTCTACTGCAGGCCAACATGGCTCCCCTCTAAAACTGTCTTCAGAGCAAAGCTTTGGGATGAACCGGTATCATCTTCTTTTTATAGATGTGTAACTGATGGCTGGTGCACACATTGTTGTCTGCCACCTGATTACTGCACTTTCAAGTGGTGTCTTGTAGGTGTGAAGAAGCCGTCACAGACAACCTTTTATGGTACCTCAAAAGCAGTAATTTTCAGTGAACTCAGTTCACAAATTCAGCTGCCAGACATATTGAGCAATAAGAAACAAATGGTGAACGTGCATATGGGAAGGAGTCATGAGTCTGGCAGCATGCTGTAATTGCAGCAATCAGGTGTTGCTAGCTCAGTGCATTCCATTTCCACAAGAAAATCTAAAGTGCTTGCTAGTTCCCTTGTTCCCCAACATGAATGAGGGCCAGTTTAAAGACAATGTTCACCCAGGGAACCTTGCTGATGCACATCTTTTAATTTAAACTGGGCTGCCCGAAGTGCAAAGCAGTTCATGTTTAACTAGTACACCAATGCAGCATTCGCCTGGGTGAACTGAGCAGTGTTAAATGAGAAACCATGCAAAATTCCCCAGGGAGTGGAGCTTAAATTGGCTCTTCCACAATGAGAGATAGGCCATGACCTGGATAGCCCAGGCAAGTCCGATCTTGTCAGATCTCGGAAGTTAAGCAGGGTCGACTCTGGCAAGTACTTGGATGGGAGACCTCCTTAAAATATGGAAGGTGGGGGCAGGCCTTATTCAGCCACTTCCCTGAATATCCTCCAGGCCTCCAGTAGGGGGTCAGTCACTAGAGGTCACCATGACTTCCAGGTGCGCACACACTCACAAACACATGTGTGCACACACCTGCACACATAAAAAATACAAAAAAAACATACAAAAAACCCACAATGAGAGGTAGAAGAAAATTGTATGAATCCCATTAGAGCCACAATATGTTAGTTATCATATATGCATTCATAAATAGCTACTAGTCTCTGTGGAAAGTATCAGTATAACAAAAATTGGTTTTGTTCTTTTAAGTTACAAATTACTAACAAAGTCAACTTAAGCGGAAGAACCAGTGTGGATATTCATAAATTAAAAATCCCTGAAGACTTACTGCAAAACTGTCTTTAAACCTTCAGCAAAGCATTCTAAGAATGGGTGTTACTTTCCCTAATGTTGCTGAACAACAAGAGAATATATAGTTTCTAATTTATAATGGGATTTTCATTTTGAATGGGATGGGGAAGATGAAGTGTTGGTGCAAGCTTGCTTTCTAAATGGTGTTTATTTCATTATGTTTTAGGTTGCCACCACCTAAGCTGAGCAGCTGGAAGCTTGTCCTGAAAATCTTTGGGCATTCGTATCTTAATGGATTGCTGTAAACTGCTAATTTCTCCATTCGTCCACTTCCTAGTTTCGTGAAAATATTAGCCAGCACAGATCCTGGGAAAGTTACATGTAAGTCCTGCTGATGCCTGTTTCATTAAAAACAAAAGGCTGTAGAAACAAAGTATTTCTGTCTGGTTAGGAGGAAAAACAGTCAATCTATATAGTGCTTGTTAAAACATCCTAAAAGCTGTAATTCAGTAGATAACATGAGGCTGTGAATAAATTGATCCTGAAGTACTATTATTGTCTCTTTTAAAAACTAAATGGAGAATGTAATTTTGTCATTTTGTGGGCTTTATAAGTACCTTTTCTGCCACAGCAAAGCTTGGCACAAAGTACTTTATAAATAGCTTAGGTATTTGTCTCAAAAGAATGCTAGGATGTGTGTGAGTGTGTTCAGAATAATAATCCACAGTTAGGCATGGAGAGTTTAAAGTTATTTGATCATCTTAAAAACTTTCCCAGCAGTGCATTACAGCTTAGATGAATTCCGACAAGCAGTCTTTCCTATAACCTGGTGACTTTTGTGATTGTCCATGCTGGGGTCCATGGCCATTAGCTTTCTGGCAAAATTGAAGGTTGTTTCCTTTTAAAAACCTTGTGCTTGCATGGCATCCACAAAGCTAGCTATGTAGCAGATATCTGAATATTCACTTTGTCATGGATTCTATTGTGTGGCAGAATAATCTGGTAGTTCAATCTTCCCCTAGAGAAACCAGCTCTTAACTCAAATCTCTGATATATGGAGTGCCTGTATAAAGATGGCACATTTCAAATGGCTCCTATCTTGCCAGGAGCGAAGCATGAAATCAGTCTGTTGTGTTACTTACCTCCCTGCATCCTGAGAAACCTCATAGTGAGTACCAAGGGAGATTTCAGTATGTGTGTGTTGTGTTTGGGTTGTGTGAGGCCTAGGACAGATCCAGGATGGCAAGAAACTGTGTGCTAGGCTTAGGGGATGGCACAGTACTGCTCTGTCTTTTGGGGGTGGTGGTACATTTGTGTGTGTGTGCGTGCCCGTGCCTGGAAGTCATGGCAACCTCTGGCAGTTCCTACTGGGGCACGGAGGACATTTTAGAGAAGTGGCTTGATAGTCTGCCTCTGGCTCCTGGTCCTGGTATTCTTTGGAGGTCTCTCATCCAAATTCTTGCCAGAGTCAGCCCTGACCAGCTTCCGAGATCTGAAGAGATTGGGCTTGCCGGGGCTATCCAGGCCAGAGCTCGCATCGCTCTGCCTTAAACATTTTCTCCTATATCGTTGTGTTACTTTTGTTTTCTTGTGGAGGGGTCCCACTTAATTGAAGGCTGTGGCCCTAGTAGACAGGACAGCAACAATTGCATGTGTTTAAAGGTGAAACTGCTCCCATCATGTAGAAAGGAATGGCTGGGATCCAGTTTTAAAAACAGAAATGGTTTGCAGACTAGTGCAGAAGCTTTCCTCAACCCATAGGTTGCTGTCCTGCAGCGTTTCTCCACCAAGCTGTTCTCCTGTCAGAGGCAACAAACTGTACAATAGCACTCAGTGAAGGCCAATTTGTGTACATCTCACATGTGACTGTTACTTTGAGAGTTGGTTTGTTGAGGCTGTAGATCATTGTACAACAAAGTAAAAAGCAAGAATAGTACTGTGCAAAGGCATGGGTATTTTTGTGTGGAGACTAGAATAGTTGATAGTGTTGCTTGGTTATGGGTTATCCAGGTATGAATCCTTAATTGGCTATAAAATTTACCCAGTAGCCTAATTTTGTTCACCAGACACATTTCTTATATGCATAAGTGATCCAAGAACTATAACAACCTTGTGCATCATGTATGAAAAGTTATCCTTTATGCTGTGTTTTGGTCTGCTGCTACTTTAGGCAAGGCTGAGTAATGTGTTGTCCCATATCCATAGTTACATTTTTGTAGGGTCATGTGACTACTTGCAGCTGCTCAAATAATTCTACCAGGATTACCCAGAGGGATTTCATGGAATGAAAATTGTGCTAGATCAAAGCTTGGTATTTGAAATATTCTATACAACGACATCTGTCATTCACAATTGTGATTTCCTAAGCAGGACTTTAAATCACAACCTTCTTGAGGACACCTTCACATATTATACTTTTTACATGTGCATGTGAAATAGTTTGTGCATACCCAGAAAACTGTAACGTGTGCACACAGTTGAATGATTTATGGCCATATATTGTTTGCTACACCCTGTCGGATATACATGCAGTAGCAAGCATATGTGTGCCATGGTGTAACCTTTGAAGGACTTTCAACAATGTACTGCTGTTGGAGGGTGTTAAGAATACTTGGAGGGGATAGCGCTGTTTGATTTAATCCTGATGAAGAAATTGTGACCTGATCCAATGACATGCCCTGACACCAAACAAAACACCATACAGACCATTGTAGCAGTGTAATATTTTGTCTATAATTTTTTCCAGTTTTATCATCTTTAAAGTTGTAAATTTTTATGGAGTTCGGGGGGGGGCGTCTATGAAATATTTTCTCCTTTGAAATGAATGAAATGCTTTTTAAGATGAGGTTTTACTCAGATTATGTACTATGACATTTTTAAAGACAATATATGACATAAGATAACCGGTGGGGGGCATCTCATATCTTCCTCTTGCACTATTTCCACTTTTCTTTCCCTGAAAGCCCCCATAGCCTCTCCCTTTTCCCTTCTGTCCTTCTCATCCAACAGCCAACCTACTCTTACTGTCCCCCAGTCTTCAGCTTTCCCTCTCCCATCTGACAGCCTTTACCTAGGAAAACTGTGTCCCTGTTCTGTGGTGCTGGCCACTGGGCCAGGCCCACTTGCATGGTAGGTAACCCTCAAGGATATGCAGGGACACCTCATTTTTCCTTGTATTTCTCCTACGTCTTTCCCTTCTCCTGGCAACCCCCATATCCTCTCCTCTTTCTCTGCCTCATTCTCTTGCACTCAGCCATTCACCAACCTACCTTTGATCTTCCCCCTGTATTCAGCTATATTTATTTACTTATTTGCTTCATTTATACCTCATCTTTCTCCACAGTGGGAACCCAAAGCAGCTTATGTTATTCTTCATTGCTCTTTTTTATCCTCAGAACAAACCTGTGAAATAGATTAGTCTGAAAGTATGTGACTGACCCAACATCACCTAGCAAGCTTCCATGGCAGACTGGTGATTTGAACCTGGGTCAAGCACCAATGAGTTCTGCCCCCTTTCCCTGGTTTTTATTGTAAGAAACTAAGTCTTGAATGCTGTGGATCTTCTTCGTGGTCTCTGTGTATCACACTTCTGGGATACTGCGCCTGCGCCGACCTCGATCAGTAGAATTGAAAGCAAAAGGATTTTCGTGCCTGCTTCCGAGTCACGTGCAGGACTCCAGTGCGCATGACTATGGGAGGGGCATGACAATCCCACCAGTTTTCTTCTGACCACCGCGCTGTTCGGATCCTCTCTGCTCCCTCGGTAGTTTTTTCTCTCCCTCGGTAGTTTTTTCTCTTGGCCTATTGGCTTTCCCTCTTTTTTCTTCCTACTTCGGATTACCTGTAAAAGAAAGCATTTCCTTACTTGGGACTGGACTTTAGTGAGTACTCTGCCCCGGCAGACTTCTTTCTACCCCCAGCCTATGGCCAAGCAGTGGGGTTTCTTCAAGCAGTGTTAGAAGTGTGGCAGTAAGGTCGCCCCCCTGACGGACACTCTCTTTGCCTGTTGTGCCTTGGGGAAGCCCAACTGCACGCACTGCTCCAAATTCTTGAAACAAGCAAGGACTGTGAGACTTTGTACTGCTTTGTTGGAGTCAGCCCTTTCTCCAATGCCATCACTTCAAGACACCTCCGGGCATGCCACGATGTCAACCGTCGCCTCTGGGTCGACAGCCGCGATGACTCCGACACCAGCCTGCACCGATGACAATTGACAGACATTGAAACACTCTGTCCTGATGTCTCAGTCTGATGCCCACACTCCCAGTAAGAAACATAGGGGAGGGCAAGGACACCAAGCCTGTCAAGCACAGAAACAATAAGAAAGACGCCCCTAGTAGAGTTCTTTCGACTCCTCGGCATGTGCCGGAATCGACTCATGTGCTTGGGACAGCGCTTGGCTCGCCAGGCTGCAGGCAATCACAGGGTGCATCATCCCCACTGTCATGGGCTGGGGTGCCAGTCAAAGGGAGTCCAGAACCAGCCAAGGTCAGGAGCTAAGAAGACAGTGCAAAGTCCAAAAAGCCAAGCCAGGGTTAGGAGTCAGAAACACAGTAAAAGGTAAAGGTAAAGGTTCACTTGCTCGAAAGCCAGTCGAATCCGACTCTAGGGTTGCGGTGCTTATCTCCGTTTCAAAGCCGAAGAGCCAGCACTGTCCAAAGACGTTTCCGTGGTCATGTGGCCGGCATGACTAAACACCAAGGTGCATGGAACGCTGTTACCTTCCCACTGAAGTGGTACCTAGTTATCTACTTGCAATTTCTTGGTTTCGAACTGCTCGGTTGGCAGGAGCTGGAACTAGAGACGGGAGCTCACTCCGTCATGCGGCAGCTCGGTCTTGAACTGCTGAACTACCGACCTTACGCAGCCTGAAGTTCAGCATCTTAACCATTTGAGCCACCGCAGCCAAGACCAAGTCAACAACCAGAAATGTAGTCCAAAGCCAAGCCGGGGTCAGGAGCCAGGAACACAGAGCCAAGTCCAAAGCCAGGGGGTCCAAAGGTCTAGGTGCAAGAGCCGAGCCGAAGTGGATGCTAGCAGCACGAAGCTGACTTGTTGCTTCCACAAAGGGTACTGCCCAGAGTGTGGAGTTAAATGCTGCTACCAGTTAGTCAGCTGCATGATCAGCCAGCTGTGGTTTCTGCAGGCTCTGTCAGCTCATCCTCATCCATGCCCATGACACTCACCCTTGCCACGCCCGATAAGGCTCACTGATTCTGAGCAGGGCATGGACTTAACTGAAGTCTCCCGATCCTCCAATGTCATGAGTCTTCATTAAGGCTGAGGGTCTCATGCTTCCGCGCAACCCTCCCCATGTCGTTTTCCTGTTGATAATCAGGATTGACCTTTGGGGTCGCTTCTCCCTCCTCCACCGAGCCCCTGGGATCAACGCCAGTGGCAGTACCTGTATGGGGCATACCCGTTGCCAGCTAGCATGCCTTGGCTCCCACCCCGTCCACCGATGGGCTGGAATCATCAGTCTACATCTTCTCGACTGTCCTGGTATCGAGAACCTGCCCCAATGCCGGAGTTTCTACCACCTCAGCCATCGGCACCAACTTGAAAGTGTCTTAAGCAGATGCCCCTAAAGTCGACACAGACCATATCGCAATCGATACCTGCCCAATTGATACTGAAGTCACCAAGAGCATTTTCGGACCCCTCAGACCACTCTAATTTGTCCGATTCCTTGCATCACTCAGATGATGAGAGCCCCGAGCACCCAGTTGGCCTCTCCCCACTGCAGAAGGTTTCAGAAGACCTTCCAATATCCCCCTCAGAGGATTTGAAATCCTATGGAGAATTTATTAAATGGATGGTGAACACGCTGACTCTGTCGATGGTGCAACCTCCCCCGACATGCTCATTCTTCTTCCCTTGATAAAGAAGGAAAGAAGCTAGACTCCTTCAGAAGGAGATTCTATTCGGCTGGGGCATTGGGCATTAAAACCTCAAATTACACTGCCTGTATGGGCAGATATCAATATGCCCTCTGGGAACAGTTGTCTGAATATATTGCATCTCTCCCTGAAGACTTTAACCACCAGACCAGACGTATTCAGAAAGAGGGCATGCTTCTATCCAAGCACCAACTGAATTCAGCTAAGCACACCTTGGATGTAGCATCAAGAGACTCACCTCCGCTGTTGCTCTTTGACGTCATGCCTGGTTGCGTTCCACCTCCATGCAACAGGATATGAAAGCTTTCGTGGAAGATCTCCCCTTTGAAGGAGAAGGCTTATTCAGCTGCACTACGGACACTGTCCTGCAGGACCTGGATAAAAGTATTTACATCACATAATTTGGGAGTTTCCCCAACCTCCAGGCAGAATAGACCTAGGTCCTGGAACAAATCATGGTCGCGCAGGTCATCACTCAAGTCGTCCCCTGAGACGCAGTGGCAGCAAAGGTCTCCACACATGTCTTCTCACCCATTTGGGAACAAACCTTGGCTTGCATCAGGCACCCAATCCAGGCCCAAGGCTCCCAAGCAGTCTTTCACTCCGACTTTCTACCTCTCTCACTGCATCCCGTCCATCTCCATCCTTACCTGCCCTCTTGGCAAAGAATAACATTGGACTTCATAGCATACAAAAAGTTCAGGATTACAACCTTACAGAGCATCCTTCCTCTCCTTGAACAAGGGGCGTGAATGGCGACCCTGGACTTACAGGATGCCTACTTTCATATCACAATTCATCACGCTCACAGGAAGTTTCTGTGTTTCGCAGTGGGGGAGCACCACTTTCAATACAAGGCCCTCCCCTTTGGCCTATCCATGCCCCCCGAGTATTTACAAAAATGATTGTGGTAATCGCTGCCCACCTCCATGTGCAGGGGATACGGATTTTCCCATACATCGACGACTGGTTGCTGGTAGCAAATTCTGAGGGCACACTCCTCCAACATATAGACTCAACTCTGGAACTGTTGAGAGAATTGGGTCTATGCGTGAACCACATGATATCCATGCTTCTTTCCTCCCTGAGAGTCCAGTTCATTGGCACGATTTTGGACTTAAGAGTTTGCAAAGCCTTCCTCCCCCCCCCCGAGAGGACGGACAACGTCATTACTCTTCTACAACTCATTTACCTGAAGGGAGATGCCTCGGTGAAACAACTTCAGCGTCTTCTGGGGCTGATGGCCGCCACTACTGCGGCAATTGTTTTTGCCCGACTACACATGAGACCAGCTGTGGTTTCTGAGGAGGTTTCATCCCCAGAGACAGTCTCCATCCCAGCGGTTTATCCCCTCCCCCCCCCCAGATATTGGCATCCCTGGAATGCTGGGAGGACCATGGAACTTGTGCACAGGGGCACCTTTCCACCTGCCTACCCCATCCATGACAATCACTACGGTTGCATCTCTTTGGGGTTGGAGTGCCCACCTCAATGGCCTATGTGTGGGGTCAAGGTGAGAGACTCATGTGACCCACAAACACATCAGTGTCTTAGAACTAGGTAAAGGTAAAGGTTCCCTTGCTTGAAAGCCAGTCGAATCTGATGCGGTGCTCATCTCCATTTCCAAGCCGAAAAGCCGGCGCTGTCCAAAGACGTTTCCATGGTCATGTGGCTGGCATGACTAGACACCGAGGCTCACAGGATGCTGTTACCTTCCCACCGAAGTGATACCTATTTATCAACTGCAATTTCTTGCTTTCAAACTGCTAGGTTGGCAGGAACTGGGACCAGAGACAGGCGCTTACTCCATCATGCGGCACTCTGGTCTCGAACAGTGTTCCCTCTAAGCTTAGTGTGAGCTAGCTCACAGTTTTTTAGCTTCCAGCTCACACATTTTTGTCTTCGCTCAGGAAGGATGGCTCCAGAGGAAACTAATTTATGCAGTAGCCAAATTGCTCACTCACAACTTTAATGCCAGTAGCTCACAAAGCAGAATTTTTGCTCACAATACTCCACAGCTTAGAGGAAGCATTGGTCTTGAACTGCTGAACTACTGACCTTCTGGTCTGCAGCATTGGTTTCCCATTCTGCTTCACATATCCAAGGGCTCTTTCATTCACTTCCAGGCAGCACTGGATCTTCTCCACACACAAGGGGGTCTGGTACTGTATCACAATGTACTGCATCTCAAGCTCACAGCCTGGTGGATCCAGTATCATCACTCAAGCAAAGGATAGACCACGTATTATTGAACTGTCATAAGCCATCCACGCGTAGTTCCTACAACGGGCAATGGATGAAGTTTTTGTCCTACCGTGTTTCAGTTGGGCTGCCTCCTCCTCCCTCAGACTTAGTTCCAGTCTTTGGCTTTTTGTTGTCCAGGTGGGACCTGGATCTCAGTTACGCTTTTCTGCGCATATATATGGCGGCTATCTCCACTCACAATCCCCTGGTTGATGGCTATTCAGTGTTCACCCACCCACTTACCAAGCAATTTCTGAAGGTTCTCATCCGCCTTTCCCCCCCATCCCACGCCAGCATGGGACTTACCTCTGTTGCTGACCAAGCTCTTGGGAAAACCTTTCGAATTGTTGGCCCCCTGCAGTTTGCAGCTTCTCTCCTGGAAGACAGCCTACCTAGTAGCTATTACTTCTGCTAGGAAGGTGAGTGAACTGTCGGCTCTACGCTGTGACCCGCCTAACCTGAATTTCCACAATGAAGGTGTCACCTTGGCTCCAGATCTGTCCTTCCTCCCCAAGGTGCTTTCGGAGTTTCGCTTGCAAGTGGACATCGTTCTCCCCGTGTTTTTCCCAGCTCCGAAGGATGATGCTGAGCATTGCCTCCATACACTAGATGTTAAAAGGGCCCTGCTCTTTTACATGGACAGGACTAAGGCTTTCCGGAGGTCTAAAGCCCTTTTTGTTTCATATGCCTTACCGATGCTTGGAAGTAAGCTTTCATCACAGCGTCTGTCCAAGTGGATTGTGGAGACGATCAGGCTCTGCTACCTGTTGACCAAAAGGCTGCTCCCAGGACCATTTCATGCACACTCCACAGATGTTGTGGCCGCGTCCACAGCCTTCCTGAAGGGAATGTCGCTCCGTGATATCTGCAGTGCAGCAACCTGGGCCACCCCTCAAACGTTTGTGAGACATAATGCCCTGGATGTGCGTCTTCATCATTGCTCTTTGGTGGGACGATCTGTGTTGTAGGCAGCATGTGTCTAAGGACTGCCAGTTCCCTCCTCCAGGTAGGCATTGTTTTTGCTTGTCACTCTCCCAGAGGTGTGATGCACAGAGACCACGAAGAAGATAAACAGGGTGCTTACCTGTAACTGATGATCTTCCAGTGGTCATCTGTGCATTCACACCACCCGCCCTCTTTCCCCTCTGCTGTTGGTCCTGTCGTTACTCTGAGACTGATGGCAGCGGTCAGAAGGAACTGGCGGGATTGTCATGCCCCTCCCCTAGTCATGCGCACTGGAGCCCTGCACGTGACTCGGGAGTGTGCACGAAAATCCTTTTGCTTGCAATTCTACCGATCGGGGTCGGCACAGGTGCACTATCCCAGAAGTGTGAATGCACAGATGACCACTCGAAAATCATCAGTTACAGGTAAGCAACCTGTTTTTGCTTAGCAACAGCCACTAAGGGCATATATTTCTTAAATCTTCAGTCTCTTGTGTTTCTTTTAGATGTCAGATTTTTTCGTAAACCTGTGGTGTTTTTCAGGTTTGTGGAAAGATCTGCCTTGTCTATTCATGGCTACAATTACTAGATTTAAGTATCCTCAGATAATTTCTGTGTATAGTATAGATATATACAGCATATTTTCAGTTGTGTGGGGCAGGGCTAGGCTGCACAGCATCACTTCCAGTCACATAAATGAAAATGATGTCACACATGGCTGCGATGCTCTGGCAATTGCTAGAGGATTCTTGACTGTTGCAGCAATGCATGAAATCAATTCTGGTTACACTGTGACAGCACTTGCCCCTCCCCATTTTTCTCCTGCTGCTGTATTGGTCCCATGGCAGGAATCTATAGTGGGAGACATGCTCTGCCTAATTTTCAGGTATATCTTTTTATTGTTTAAAAGAGACTGTATCTGTGCACTATTTGCTATGATGTGTATGGTGATGATACATTATTGAGGAGTTTGTTGTTGTTTAATCACATGCTGCTAGACCTGTTATGACTGTATAAGGTGTATTGTGACTGTATAAGGTGGCACTGTATTGTGCCACCTTAGAGGCAGGAAAAAATAAACATTGAAAATAGAAACAATTTTGTGGTAAACAAAGGAAAAAGTACTACTTGGACAAAAAAGATAATGTGATGAAGTAATATATGGTGCAGCAGTTTACAGTTCTCTAAAATACTGAATATTACCATAATTTTGCATATGGAAAACTGAGGCATTTGTACGTCTAAATTTCACAAATATGCTACATAGTACAATGTTACATGCTAAGTAATAAATTATGCATTTTATGCTGCTAAAGAAGTTCCTTCCCTATCTTTTTAAGACACTTTTTAAAATCAGCGGCTTCACAATATCTGGAAATTTTACATACCTGTGCTTGGTAATGTTTGATATCATGCATGTTGTCTATACTAGTGGAACAAAGAATAAACTATTGGATAGCACTAAATGTATGAGGTTTGGGCATTCAAATCAAACCTATGAATACTTGAAAGTAATCCCCTTGACACAGGTGCAATAAGTTTGCATTCTGATTTGTTGATTAAAGAGTTTTTATGCCTTAAATATATTATGTTTACATTTGAACAATGCTTATTTTAAATTGTAAAATTTTATTCAAAAATATTTTTAATTAAAATGGAGAAAATTGCTACTTCATAGGCACTACGAATATTACTTAAAAGTAGATATTTTCTTGTGCTTTAAGGCTTTGCTTGAACTGCAGAAATTATAATTCTCCATATTCTTTGAAGGACCAATCATGAGAGTTTATTCATTCTTCATGATTTTCACAAATTTATGAAGACATTGGCTAAATTTTTAGAAGTGTTGGTTTCTCTGTGTGTGTAAATTCAAAGTTTCCCTAAATATCTGCACCTTTCCATGCCTTCTTTTCCCAAACACTATTGCTGACTTGTAAGTATAAATTACAAGACCCATAGTACAACTAATCATGCACAAATCACGCACAACTGGGTGTGCATTAACATCTTGTTTATTTGCAGCTAGACCTGGATCTCAATTCCATGTACCTGTGCTTCATATCATTTTGGAAGGGGAAGACAGGGGCTTTGTACATCTCTATGTATAATGTTATCAGACGATGTTGAGCGGTCAAACATCTATCACAGTCACAGAGGATAATAAAGTTAATGGAACTGCTGACACTTTAAATAGGATGACATCGCAGTGAGAAACTATTTCCCTTTTTTATGTCTTTGCTGGAAACAGCAATATGCAGACATTAAATTAAGATAAATGCTATGTGTAACCTCAGTGAATATAGAATTAAAGCTTAGGAGCCAGTTTGCTGTGTAACGTGCTTTGAAATACTTTTGGCTTTCCTTTCATATTGCCATTAGTTGCTTTGAAATACTTTTGGCTTTCCTTTCATATTGCCATTAGTTTGTCCATCTAATAGATCTGCTGACATGTCAGTTTAAATGATTTTATGATTGTATAGCTCCAGTGCTGCTGTAGCTTTTGCAGGTCATAGACTGTGATTTCTTATTTTCAGCCAAGGTTGGCAAAGCTTTATTAGATATAATAGTTATATAACTATGATATGTTTATGTTATAGGATAGGAGCAACAAGCAGCAGTACTGTATCAGGCTTCAGCATTAATGGTCATCTAAGGAGATTGGAAAAGGTGGCAAGATCTACAACAAAGTTCAAATGCCTACCCTTGGACAGGTTCATGATCTCTCTCTCTCTCTCTCTCTCTGTCTCTCTCTCTCTCTCTGTCTCTCTCTCTCTCTCTCTGTCACACACACACACACACACACACACACTGTATCTATATACTAATAGCGACAGGTGCCCCCTTGGTGTGGATATCTAAATCCGCACATTGCGGGCACCTGGGGGGCAGGGAGATTTTCCTGCACACTTGGGGCAGTCCCCAGGTGTGCACAAATATCTGAAAAGGTGAAAACAATATTGGGGGATATTTAAATCCCCCCAAAAGTAAAAGTGTGTCCCCTGCGCATGCGTAAGGAACGCTCTGCGAACTGCCTCGCCGCCACCACCACAGGGGACAGGAGGGCGGGAGAAGGCTTGGAGGGCCGGCCTCACTGCAGCTGCTGCTGCAGAGGGAGAAAGGGGGAAGCTTGGTAGGCCGGCCGGCCTCACCGCCACTGCTGGGGAGGGAGAGTGAAGCTTGGCGGGCCGGCCAGCATCGCTGCCGCTGCACCACTGCTGCTCTGGAGGGAGGGAGGAAGGGGGAGGCTTGGTGGGCCGGCTGCCCTTGCCACAGCTGCTGGGGAGGGAGGGTGACACTTGGCGGGCTGGAATACTCCCTGCCCACGAGTATCACTTCGGAGCCGGCGGGGGGAGAGACCGGCGAGGCCCAGCAGCTGAAAGCCGCTCAGGCCTTGCTTTGGAGCCGGGGGGGAGAGACCGGTGAGGCCTGGTGGCTGCAAGCCACTCAAGCTTCGCTTTGGAGCTGGGGGGGAGGAGGCGGGGGGAGATCGGTGAGGCCCGGCG
>NW_015169184.1:237396-245420 GCF_001447785.1 Gekko japonicus | reverse complement strand
CAAAGTAGGGTCTGCAAGACCCAGGTTCAGATCCCCATCTTGCAGTGCAAGCTGGCTGCGTGATTTTTGACCAGTCACATATTTCATCCTAACCAACCTCACAGGGTTGTTGTGCAGATAAAAAGGAGGAGGGAATAATGAAAGCTGCTTTGGTCCCCACTGTGGAGAAAGACTGTAATTTTCCTAGGTAGAGGCTGGGGGGTGGAGATGGAAAGCAGAAGACAGAGAGGCTGATAAAGGTAGGTTGGCTGTTGGGTGGGAAGGAAATAGGGATGCTAACTCCAGGTTGGGAAATTCCTCGACATTTGAGGGGTGGAGCCTGGGAGGGTGGGATTTGAGGAGGGGAGGAACTTTGGACTGGTATAATGTCATAGACTCCACCCTCCAGCCATTTCCTCCACAAGAACCACCATTGCCAGCCTCCAGGTGAGGACTGGAGATCACCCAGAATTACAACTGTTGTCCAGGCAACAGAGATCAGTTCCCCTGGGTAAAATGGCTGTTTTGGTTGAGTCTATGGCATTATACCCTGCTGAGGCTGCTTGCCACCCCAAGCCTCACTGTCCCAAGGCTCCACCCCCAACTCTCCAGGAATTTCCCAACCTGGAGCTGGAAGTCCTAAGGTGAATTGATCTCTGTAGCTGGGAGATCCGTTGTGATTCCCAGACCGCTGCCACTGCTGCTGTGGGGGGAGAGGAAGCAGGTGGGTGGCTAGGAGCACTGCCACCACTGCTGCTCTGCAGAGTGGGGGAGGAAGCAGGCAGGAGGCTAGGAGAGTGATGGGGGCAGAAAGAAAGAATGATGGGGTGGGGGCAGAAAGAGAGAGAAAGAGTGATGAAGTGGGGAGGCAGAAAAACAAAGAGAAAGATGACAGGTCAGAAAGAGAGAGGAAGTCACATGCATGGAGGAGAAATAGAGAGTAAGAAAAGGGGGACAGAGGGGAGTAATAGTGTAAGAGAGGTAGGGGGTGAGGAGAGGAAGCAAAGATGTGATGAATGAGATAACCATTTGTATATTTAATTCTGAACATGGCCTACAGTGCAGACCACAAAATCCACAAAATATGGTCATGTACTGATAGGGGGGATGTTTTACAAACCTTGGGGAAGCTCCCACATTTGCAGAAAAATGCAAAAAGGGGGGATAGTGAGGGCTTTAGAAAAACTGAAGCAGTGTTTATCTCATAATTTCAGAAGAAGATGCTGACTGATCTCATAAGATCACATTCAGCATTGTGGGGTTGCTAGTACAACCACATATAGGCAAGGCAGGTGCTTAGAAAAGGAAGGAACGACAGAGGTAAAAGGGGGGAAACAGTGAGGGCAGAGGAAGGTTGGAGCAGAAATGTTTCTGGGTTTTTTACTCAAAGCCTCCTCCCAGTTGCCATCAGCCTGCTGATTTGGGAGTTTAGGAGTGAAAGTTTGGTGTCTAGAAGTCTAGGAGAGCCAGTTTGGTGTAGTGGTTAAATGCGCGGACTCTAATCTGGGAGAACCGGGTTTGATTCCCCACTCCTCCACTTGCACCTGCTGGATGACCTTGGGCAAGCCGTAGTTCTGATAAGAGCTGTTCTTGAAAAAGAGCAGTTTCTGACAGAGCTCTCTCAGCCCCACCTACGTCACAGGGTGTCTGTTGTGGGAAAGGGAAGGGAAAGGAGTTTGTAAGTCACTCTGAGACTCCTTTGGGTAGTGAAGGGTGGGGTATAAATCCAATCTCTTTTTTTTCTTCTTCAAAGCATGCCAGATACACATTCTTTTCCAAGCTCAGACCCCCATGATTACCTGGCCAGCAGTGGGTGGGACACGGAGCAGAAAGCACAGTTCTGCACATGCTCTGCTGAAGCCTTCTCACTGTAGTACCAGCTGATCAAGGGAACTTTGAAGCTGAAAGCACATCCTCCTGGTTTGCAGCTTCAAGTTCAATTCCTGACCCACCAGCTGGGTGGTGAGGAGAGCTGGATGTCTCACTCAGTTTCCATCTGATGGGTGGGTTGGTGAAGGGGGAAGAAGCAGGGGCCAGTAGTTGGAATGGGATTTTCCTTCTCTTGTACCTGCAGATCATGCTTTTGCAGCTACCCTACGGTGTTAGAGAGTAGCAACTGCTGGAACTGCCCAGCTTTAACTACTGGGGATGCCTGCAAAAGTAGGAACGGACCCACCTTTGCAGCCATCCTTGGCCAAGCCAAAACACAAGTAGCCACTTGTTAAGACTGTTTATATACTTGCCAGTTTTAGAGAGGGGGTCTTAAGAACATAAGAACATAAGAGACGCCAATGTTGGATCAGGCCAAAGGCCCATCCAGTCCAACACTGTGTGTCACACAGTGGCCAGAAATACCAGTGCCATCAGGAGGTCTACCAGTGGGGCCAGGACATTAGAAGCCCTCTTACTGTTGACCCCCCCCCCCAAGCACCAAGAAGACAAAGCATCACTTGCCCCAGAGCCCCTATCTATACCTTGTGGCTAATAGTCACTGATGGACTTCTGCTCCATATGCTTATCTAATTCCCTTTTGAAGCCGTCCATGCCTGTAGCCGCCACCACTTCCTGTGGCAGTGAATTCCATGTGTTAATCACTCTTTGGATGAAGAAGTACTTCCTTTTATCCGTTCTAACCCGACCGCTCTGCAGTTTCATGGAGTGCCCACGAGTTCTTGTATTGTGAGAAAGGGAGAAAAGTACCTCTTTCTCTACCTGCTCTTTCCCATGCATAATCTTATAAACATTATAAAATTATAAGCATTATAAAATGCATAATCTTATAAACCTCGATCATGTCACCCCTCAGTCATCTTTTCTCCAAGCTAAAGAGCCCTAAGCGCTTTAACCTTTTCTCATAGGGAAAGTGTTCCAACCCTTTTATCATTTGAGTTGCTCTTTTCTGCACTTTTTCCAAAGCTATAATATCCTTTTTAAGGTGTGGTGACCAGAACTGCACACAGTATTCCAAATGAGGTCTCACCATTGATTTATATAGGGGCGTTATGATATTGTCTGATCTGTTTTCAATACCCTTCATAATGATCAGCAGCATAGATGCTCCAGAGAAATAATTGCAAACATTATAAAATAAATATGATGCCCTAGTAACAAGCACTTCCCTTTAAGCAGTTCAGCAACTTCCATGGACTGTCTTTGGCATGTGCCAAACGACAAGTCATTTATTTCAAGACAGTGTCAGTGAAAGATTATTTTAAAGGCTGTGCTGGTGGAATCCACTTTCTCTAACCTTAGCCACATAAGTTTTATTTTTATAGCAGTTTCAGTACTTCCCTCTGTACTTGCCCCGTGTTGTACAGTCATTTAGTGTCTCATGTTGAGGGTATTGTGGTTGCAACTGAGTGGTGTGTGATCCATTTTTCATAACACTTTTGAATGCTGTAAAAGCAGAAGTACTTAGAACATCTGCAAGATGAAATAATTTACAGAAAAGCAGGTTGTTTTTGTTTTGTTGTTAAACCTCTGATTCATCCTCTCATTTCACTCTGTGAGTATAGAAGTGTCTATTTTAGTCCCGTTTTATACATAAGGGTTTGAAGCTAAGGGAACAGGCCACCTTTCAACATATATCCATTTAAATGGGGCAGCCCTATGAAGAGTTGGTGAGCGGATGGAGTTGACTGTAGAACCTACGGAATCGTAGACAGAAATGGCAGAAGAGATAAAGGGATGTTTTACTTCTCAGGGTGAGCTTGTGTTATTCCAGCAGCATGGAAACCACCATCACATCCTGTGGTGCAGGGATACCGGCCCATACTGTGGCTCTTGGAACAGCTGATCTGTTCTAGTGAAGTCCAGATTTCTTCAAGTTATCCCAGTGATGCTAAATAAAGTGGAACTTCAGCTGCTTTCACACTGCTGAGTAGCCTCACAAAAGCTTCCGTGCAGACTTCAAGCTATAGAAGCAGTGAGAGATAATCAGTGCTCTTCAGACAATATTCTTAGCTCTCATTGTCTTCTGAAAATATGTACAGGGAAACAGCTAGGAAATAGCTGCAGATGCACATTGTCATGCTGTAGGAATGATCATGCATGCATGTGAGACACATGTCTGGCAAAATTCCAGGACACTCTCCACATTGAAGGGCCAAATCAAACAGAATACAAGAGATCCTTAATTGGACCTCCCAATGTTTAGTTAAAAGCAGCTGTTGAGGAACAGCAGCACTATTGGAGGGGCTGTTTAATACTTTCCCCTTTCACTTTCCTAACTTGAAAGGGACATAGTGATACAGGGGAGTTCTGCAAGTGGATCTCTTCAGCTTTTCTGCTGGAAATAGCAATCTTATGGATCTAGGAGTGTGGTGGGGGGAGAAGGTTTCGCTCCCTAGCGTGGTTTGGAGATTCAAAACTGATCCCCCCCCCCCAGCTGCTACCCCAGAAGGGAAGAAATGACAGTTTCTATTGGCACGTGGGGAGGAGGAAGGTTTACAGCCCCTCTTCCCATAATATACATACAGATCATCTGTTGATGAATGTCCCAATGTGACATCTAATTTGTCTATAAATTAAAGTTGATATTAGGTCTACTGGTGAAAAATATCTGTGTGTTTTGGGGGTGGGACAGAGATGAAGATACGGGGGGGGGGGAAGGGCAGGAAAGGTTAAACTCCTATTCTCGAACACACACATGGTGTTCTAGTCTCATCTGTAGCCCACAATTGCCACTTTTAAATGAAAAAACAAAACATTATAAGAGCCAATCAGATTTTCCATAGCATGTTTCTTTTTGCCAGTCTCATAAGACCCATGTGCTGCTGTTTTCTGGGTATTTTCACATCTGATTTCAGAATAGTAATAGGTTATTAGTATCAGTTGTGCACTGGGAGTGCTTCCTCAGAGTAGGGAAATACATATTTCTAAAATGTTTTCAGCAAGTTACAGTGGGGAAATCATTAGCTGAGTTGTAATGACTTGCAGAGATTTCATGAGAAATAATGTTGCAATAAAAGCTATAGTGGTCATAAGGACTTGCATTTTAAAAAGTTTTATTGGAAAAAGAAAACTGGCTTTCTCCTCTAACCCCACTCTGCTCTGTTATTTGTCTAGTGTTAAGGTGGCTTTCCACTAAATAGGCAACAGCTGTAAATGAAGCTCATCATGCACATGTTGAAACAGAAATGCCTTCAAATGTATGTGCAGTTTACAGATGGAAAAAATTAGATATGCATGACGACACTAAATGGGACAGTATTGCAAGGTCTTGTGTCATACTCACATTAAATTAGACTAATTTGCAAAGCAAGTTCTGAAGTTTAGTGTTTAGTCCCAATGTCATACTTGAATGGTAACATGTTTCGATATCTTCAGATATTCCTATGACTGTGGTGGAAACTTGTGAACTTTCTGTGTAGAACATTCATACAACTCTACGACATTAAGCCACATTAAGCCACTCAGCAGTTTCTTTTCAGAGCTCCTAAAGGATTTCCCAGTTAACTGTCCACTTTGGACACAGGCCATCTGAAGTTAAGCACCTTACACCCTTTTGTTTACAAGGGAGAGTTAAGCAAGTTACAGTATTCTGTACTCGCTGGAGTCACTAAATTGACTCCAAGGGCAGATGCATATAGATTGCATTACAGTAGTATAGTCTCAATGTTACCATAGCATGGATCCAGTGCCCAGATCAGCCCATTCAAGGTAGGGGCCAACATCTGGGGTAAATGGAAGAAAGCACTTTTTGCAGCTGCATTAACTTGCTTTTCCAGCAGTAGTACTGGATTCAGTATAAGCCCTAGGCTCTTAACAGAGTTGGCAAGGGTCAGCTGAACCCCATAAAAGGTGGGGGAGAACAGTGTCCTTCAAGGCCTTATCCTTCCCAACCAGCATTACTCTGTCTTGTCCAGGTTCAGTTTCAGTTTGTTCGCTCTTAATCGTTTAACCGCAGCAGTCAGGCAGTGGCTCAACAAAGTGCTTTGGCTGGCAAGGAAGAGAAGTCATGTTTAGCCTGGGTTATTTTTTCTTCATCACCTTCATCTTCTCATCACCATCTTGACACGTTTTCTGCTACTTTCATAGATGGCTATTGCATTGGCAGCAACAGATTAATACCTGTTAATTCTCAGGCAACTTTAAGGCTTGGTGGAGTACTGAAATGTTTAAAACCCTTCTCTTGTGCCCTTAAGGATGGCAGCAGGTTGGTGTATTTCAAACACAGAACCTCCTTAGTTACATAGAAAGGAAAGCCCTGGGTGTCTGAAGAAGTTTGGGTGCCCATGAAAGCTTATGCCCAGGATAAAACACTGTTGGTCTTAAAGTTGCCACTGGACTCAAACTTAGTTCTGTTTGTAAGGAAGACATGTTTGTTTATTGGATTTCTACCCCGCCCTCCCAGACAAGGCCGGCTCAGGGCAGCTTACATAAAATCAATACATAATTTACAATAAAACATGAATATCAATTAAAGTTAAAACAATTCTAAAATCATTTAAACTATACAACACAATAAAGTGCTAGTAACATTAATTTTCCGATGGCTGTGATTACTCAATTCACTCTTCTCATAGTTGGTTCTCAATCTTCTTTTGATTGTTCTTCAAGCTGTTATTAAAAGTTCCGGGGGAACATGTTAATTTTACAGTTGAAATAGAGGACTTGTACCAGGATAAATGTGGGGTTTAAATCATTTATTCAGTTGTACAGGCCCCGTTCACAAGTCACATTGAATACACAGACAATCTGTGTATAGTGTACGCTTGATTTCCTCTCCCCCCCCCCTTATATGTGCCTTGCGTAATTCTCACATTTCATCCAATGCTTGTGCAGTTGAACTTGTGATACAAGCCCCACACTTATCTACTTACTGGTCCCTGATTCCATTGGAAAAACTGAGTGCATATTGGCAGTGCCTTAGCAACAGGTGTACATATATACATACAGAATGTATATGCATTTACTATAACATATGAACATTGCTAGAGAGAATTATGGAGTCCAGATTAATTATTAAGGGAGTTTAGACCTATATTGTTCCTGCTTCTCTAAGCCCTGTTCTTAGCCTGGCTCACTTCCAGTGCCAGAGTCTCAGCTGTGGGAAAATGCCCAAGGTGAGGTTTCCCTGGAAGATAAGCCAAGTCCAGGGAGGGTTCTGCACGCATCCCTTTTTTTCTTCTTAAATGAGTCCCCTGCCAGCCCTTTTTTCCCTGCATGGTTACAGCGGGTCCTATTTTAAATCTGTGAGTCTGATGTGCCCTATCTAGTTGGGCCATAAATTGCCCCATGCAGTCTGTTATTCTTGCTTCTGTTTCTCAAGTACAATCTGATGAGGAGTGAAGAGGGCAGACCGAGAGGAACAGACTTGTGCTGAGATGAGCCATCATTCTGGGATTTTTTTTTTACTTCATTTCATATATGTTTATGTGCTTGCCTTGTAGGTGTTGGGAGTGTGGGCGTACAAGAAAAATTAGTGGTTTCAAATAAGATTTTCCATCTATTGCCCTTTTATGCACCACTGAAAATAAAGACTCATAATCTGGAACCGTAGACAAAGCACAGTCAGTCAGTTAAATGCTCACGATTGGCTTGCATGCTGTCACTTCTGTCTGGTAAGATCTACATTTTAGAGTTGGTGCCTGTGGTGGAGGGAGGCTGGGTTTGTTAATATGAGAAAGCAGGCGTCAGGTTAATAGCAGTTCCTCTGTATGTTGTATAGTATGTGAACTGAATTTTTAAAACCTGTCCATATGTACAGAAATTGCCATGATTAAAAAAAAATGCTTTTTGTTACAAGTGGCTGCAAGACCTTGCTCCTGATATTTTGTGATACAGCTGTACTTTAACTCGGATCGGGTCATAAAAATTTTGATGCCTTTCTGCATCAAATCAAGCAAGTCTACTTAGCAGAACATTCAGCTTATAAATAGTAACTACCCAGTTGTTTCTTGGCATGAAGGAGGTAGCCACTCTGTTTGTCTCTGATGTTCAATAATCACAGATATACTACTTCTGTTGATGGAGGTTTCATCTGCCTATCTTGGTAAATACCTTTTGCTGTACCTCCTATAAACCTATGTAGATCTGATTTG